>NC_081344.1:66743192-66795680 GCF_029784015.1 Lycium ferocissimum
ACCCCGGTATAATAATGTTTTATGCGGGTATAGGATATGTGCTTAGTTATTGGGGTCCAAAGACAAAAGAAAGTAGAGGTTTGAAAAGCTATCACCAATAAGATAGCTAAAGATATAGACTTTATGAACAATGTATCATATCATTAACAAGAATATTAAAAAGGAAACGACCTTTGGCCGAACGGATGAATAGGGAGGAGAAAAATGATATATAGAGGTTCTTCTATCGTAGGTATTCTTTTGAAGATGAAAGGAGCCAACCCCCACAAAGGAGGGGGGTGTCCCCTATTTATAGTGCGCTCTCGTCGGCTTCGTACAATGTGAACCGAATAAAATAATAATAATAAGGACGGCAACTTCGAACGGATTTGGCGGGATTGACCGACGGCGCCGTTCGACACACGTACGGTTGGTGGCTGACCGGTGACAAGACGCCATCGACGCGCGCTCACGCGTAACGCGCCGTACCGGACCAACGACCGCCGGACCACGGTCATACGGCCCACCATCATACGGGCCTACGGCCGCGCGGAACGAATGGCACCCCCGCTCGCTGCGTATAGCGTCCTCCGGCTCGGGGCTCCGAGACAGCGCTACTCCGGTTCGACTCGAATGTCATCGCACGTTCCCATCTTCTTGCCCCGCACCTCACTTCATCGGTTTACGCTACGTCCGGTTTTCCCCGTATACAATTATGATCCTTCCACATTTAACTAGATGTTTTGAATTTAAACTCTGGAAGTAGAGAACTTCTTGGTAAAAAATGTTTTACCTCCTTAATGGTTCTACTCGACGCAAATCTAGATTGGTCGAGTAAGTGGGCTTCAACACTGAATCCACGACTTTTGTAGGACAAAAAAAAAAAAAAAGTTGAACCAAACTAATACAAAAAAAATAAATAACATAAATAGGATTCACGCACTAATTTAGTGCGTGAAAGGACCAAACTGCAAAAATAAGAGTTTGGCCTTTCACGCACGAAATTTGTGCGTGAACGAGGCTCGCATTTTGTCGACTTCTTTGCTCTCTTTCCTTGCACCACTTCAACCATTCCCTTCATTTTCTTCTTCTTATTAATTACCTTTTCCTCCTTTTTTTTTTTTTTTTTTTTTTTTTTTTTTATGGTGAATAAATAAATGGGTCCTTTTTTTTTTAAGTTGAGAATCAAAGAATATTGAGAACATATATAGATTTTTTCACGGCATCTTTTATTCTTTTTTAATTTTTCTTTTTGTTTTTCTATTATTATTCGCTAGATCGTGGTCTATCTAATACCGTTTGATTTATCTTTCTCTCGTTTCACCGTGTATAGTTCATTTTTGGGGGTCGAACCAAAATGACTCAATAAAAAATCAAGTGAACCAAAATACCCCAACAAAAAACAAGTTACGGAGACGGAGCCGTTAACTGCTTTAGCGCAATATTTTACCACGCTAAAGAATTATTTTTTTTTGCATAGCGCAGTATTTTACTGCGCTATAGCTAGCACTGAAGAAAAAAATTTGGTAAACTTTTTTTTAAAAAAAAAAAAACTTAGTGTTTTTTTCATACTTTGACCAACGATTAGTCGTGTGTCAAGACTCCGAAACGTTAATATTTTATATAGAACCTGATATTTTTTTCGGCACAATAATGTAGGCCCAATACATCAAGGATACATAAACGTTCGGATAGTCATTTTAGGGTTGAAAGTGGTACCCGAAGTAAGTTTTGTTTGAAAAAATTTAGTGTTTTTTCACACTTGACCAACATTAGTCGTGTGTCAAGACTAAACGTCAATATTTTATATAGAACTTGATATTTTTTTTCGCGTACAATAATGTAGGCCCAATACATCAAGGATACATAAACGTTGAGCTAGTCATTTTACGGTTGAAAAAGGTGCGGAAGTAGTTTTGTTTGAAAAAACTTAGTGTTTTTTTCCATACTTTGACAACGATTAGTCGTGTGTCAAGACTCCGAACGTTAATATTTTATATAGAGCGCGATATTTTTTAAGTACAATAATGTAGGCCCAATACATCAAGGATACATAGACGTTCGGATAGTCATTTTTAGGAGGTTGAAAAAGGTCAAGTAAGTTTTGTTTAAGGTTTAAGTATTTTATTTTTAAGGTTTTGATTTAAGCGTGTTATTTTTTAATCAAGATATAACTTTATTTTGAATATAAATCTAATTCTAAAAATATAAGGTGAAAAACTAGTTGTAAAGTGGTCAAACTTTAGATGGTCATAACTTGGCAATTTGTCAAAGTATGGAAAAAACACAAGTTTTTTCAAACAAAACTTACTTCGGGCAACATTAACCCCTAAAATGACTAACCGAACGTCTATGTATCCCGATGTATTGGGCCTACATTATTTATGCAGAAAAAAAATATCGAGGGCTCTATATAAAATATTGACGTTTCGGAGTCTTGACACACGACTAATCGTTGGTCAAAGTATGAAAAAAACACTAAGTTTTTTCAAACAAAACTTACTTCGGGCACCTTTTCAACCCCTAAAATGACTATCCGAACGTCTATGTATCCTTGATGTATTGGGCCTACATTATTGTACGCAGAAAAAATATCGTGTTCTATATAAAATATTAACGTTTGAGTCTTGACACCACGACTAATCGTTGGTCAAAGTATGAAAAAAAATACTAAGTTTTTTCAAAAAAAAAAAAAAAAGTTTACCAAATTTTTTCTTCGGTGCTAACTATAGCGCGGTTGATAAATCTTGCGCTATGCAAAAAAAAAAAAAAAATCTTTAGCGTAGTAAAATACTGCGCTAAAGCAGTTAACTCCGCCCGTCTCCGTAACTTTTTTTTTGTTGGGGTATTTTGGTTCACTTGATTTTTTATTGAGTCATTTTGGTTCGGACCCCAAAATGAACTATACACAAATGAAACGAGAGAAAGATAAATCAAACGTATTAGATAGACCAAGATCCTAGCGAATAATAATAATAGAAAAACAAAAATAAAAATTAAAAAGAATAAAAAGATGCACCGTCAAAATCTATACGTGTTCTCAATATTCTTTGATTCTCAACTTAAAAAAAGGGAAAAGTGTTCAAACACACTTAAACTATAGGCGGGATTGCCATAACACACACGAACTCATGGGGTCCTATCACCTCCCTACTTATTTTTTGTATATTATCTACACTTTCAATGGACAAAGTCACCCAAACTCGTTTGAGTGTATGCACGCGCTCCACGGGGAAATTTGATTTTAGCGACCACTTCTTAATGAAGGGAGATGAATCCGTCGTTATAAGTGCACTTATAGTGACCAAATTTTTTTTCCAATCATTAGAGCTAATTTTTCTTTCAATTATCGTGCCTTTTGCTTTGTGCCTTTTTTGTTGAGTTTGTGCACATTCAAGAATTTGTCCTTTTCTTTCCTTGTGTTGAGTTTAAAGATTTAATTATTCTTTAATTGGGTATTTTTCATTTCTCCACATTCCAAAATTTCAAACCCAAAAAAACTCCATTGTAACGACCAAATCAAACGGGTCTTTTCGATATTATATAGGATTTGTGACATTGTCGACATTGAAAACATGATTAATAATAGTGGATTAAGATAGTAGAACCAGTAACCAAAAACTCCATTAGGGACGTCGAGTTTCGACTTGAAGCTTTCAGATCTGGGATGAATAAAATTCTTGGTTGCTGATTGTTTGAAGCTGAACTCGAGCTTAGAAGACGTCTGGAACGTGAAGAAGAACTGAACGACTCCATGACTGCCATGAACAAAGCTTGAAGCTTCGAACTCGAATTTTTGGGTTGCCGCAAATGAGCTCCATTTCGAGTGGGTGATATATCAAAAGAACCGGAACGTCGAGAGGAATTCGAATCTGAAATTTGGTGATGTTTGTTTGAGATTTGAAGTGCATTAGGATCAAATTTGATCTAGTTCTCTATGAAGAAGATGAACAGCAATTTGCTCAGATTACCAAAGTTGCCATAACACACTTGACTTTGCGGGGTCCCATCACCCTCGACTTATTTTTCTCGTGTATTATTTACACTTTTATATGAATCTTACGCGCTCAAAGAGAGTAGATACAATCGCTTATACAGGTCACCATATAAAAGCGTACAAAATACACAAAAAATAAGTACATGGGGGTCATAGGACCCCCGCAAAGTTCAGGTGTGTTATGGCAACTTTGGCCATAGTTTGAGTGTGTTTTGAAACCTTTTCCCTAAAAAAAAAGGACCCATTTATTTGTTCACCATAAAAAAAATAAAAAAAAAATAAAAAAATAAAAAAAAAAAGAGGAGGAAAAGTAATTAATAAGAAGAAGAAAATGAAGGGAATGGTTGAAGTGGTGCAAGGAAAGAGAGCAAAGAAGTCTGACAAAATGCAGGCCTCATTCACGCACAAATTTTGTGCGTGAAAGGCCAAATTCTTATTTTTGCAGTTTGGTTCTTTCACGCACTAAATTAGTGCGTGAATCCTATTTATGTTTTTTTTTTTTTGTATTAATTTGGTTTAACTTTTTTTTTTTTTGTCCTACAAAAGTCGCGGACTCCTTCAACACTAGATGGTTAAACTAAAAAGAAAAAAAAAAGACTTACTTCAAACTCAAAGTAATCCGATTAGAACTTATAATCAACAAATCAATGGTCATAAGCCTACCTCAAGCCTTACAAGAGAACTGTGAAGCATCAAACCAATGACTAAAATTAGAAAAAGAAATGGGATAAGTGAAAAAAATTACGAATTGCCGTCAAACTTAAAGAGGAGGACATATAATGTCAACTGAAGATTGCAAACATTTATTGGAGACCAAAAATGTTACTGTTAAACATATTTGGAGAGAGCCAGACCAATATGCAGTTTTTTTTTTTTTTTTTTAAATGAACATCACAAACACGAAGGACATTTAATTTGCTAAGGAAGTACAATTTCTTTTCCTTACATATTTGAAACATGCAACCTATGAAAGATATTAAAAAATTATTTAGTTAAACTCCAATTATGTACCGAAAAGAAATTTATAAATCAGATAGAAAAGTAACTACTAGTATTAATTCTAGAAAATGCCACAGAACCATTTACTTCCGTCTTCAAATGTTGGAGAAACGGGTAAATAGCCACTTTTTTTAACTTCTAATCTGCTTTTGATACCGTTTTAAACTAATTGAATTTTAACCACTTTTTAATATGAATATTATCTGGTATTATATCCTTAGACTAAAACACGAAAACCTTATAACTTCGGATATACCCTACACAACTTGAAATATAAGGAATCGAAGAAATGTTTCTATAGTTTGAACTGATACATTCAAATTCCTGAAAAAATCCTGGAGTTTGAAATATGCAGTTCAAACTCCAACTCCAGAACAATCTATAGAGTTTTCGTTTTTATCAGTTCAAACTCCAAGAATTTTTCATGGAGTTTGAGTTCACTTCTATAAGTTCGAACTTTTAAGATATATACTGAACTCAAGGAAACTAATACGGTTCAAATTCCTGGAAAAAATCCCGGAGCAGTTCAAACTCCAGGACAATCTATAGAGTTTCAATGTTTATTAGTTCAAAGTCCAAGGATTTTTCAAGGAGTTTGAGTTCAATTTTATAAGTCCGAATGCTAAGATATATACTAAACTCCATGACAGGGTCCTGTTCATCAGTTGTATATATGTTGGCACTGGCACATGTATGTTTTGATGATCGACAAAGTGAATGAACAAGGTGAATGAACCAGGTCAATGGACATGGTCTATCTCAGTAAGCGAGACAAAGTGAATGAACCAGGTCCATGAACATGTTCCAGCGTAGTCCCGCTGCGAGTAGAACTTTTGAATTAAAAGATTCTGAGGTAGGGACTTGGTGAACAATTTACAAGAGATCTTGCCTTAATTATTTGGGATGAACTTCAGTTTCTCTTGAAGAAGCTGACGCACTCACATAGAGAGAAAAACATAATTCAAGCGAATACAGTCAAAACAATATTTGTGAGTTCTGATTCCTAAAGTGCGACCTGATACAAAGAACAAGATTGAAGAACCCGTTTCATTGTGTAATGTTTTACAGTCTTCAAGTCTAGAATCTTGTATTAGGATTGTTTATTGAGTTCTACCTTTCCAGCTTTCACATAAGCAATTGTTATAGGTATAAACACTTGTCAAATTTAGCTTCAAGTTGAGGGCAACTTGAAGTGGGCTCAATAGGCTAGGGAGATTATTGAGATAGGAATCAGAGTTAGTTCCTAGGTTGCAGATTTGTAATCTAAATTTGCAAAGGCTCACATTTGTATTGGATTTTTGGGATAAATCATGCGGAGGTGTAGGTCGTGTTTTTTTCACCCTTGTGAGCGGGTGGTTTCCACGTAAAAATATTGTGTCCTTACTTTCATGTTCTTTAATTTATTATTCCGCAAACGTTAGCTTGGAACAGGTAGAGTAACTTGGTCTATCCTATAGGCAAAAATCTGTTATAACTTAGGATAGAAATGTGGTCGATGTTAGGTGTGGGCATGGTACGGTATATACCGATTACCATAACGAAACCAAAAAATTTTATACTGCAGTTTCGATATTATGGTATTTGGTATGCATTTTAAAATTTTTGGGTATTCAGTACGGTATTCAATATTTATAAAACAAATACCAAAATACCGAATACCGTACTGAAATATATAGTTACATAATTCATATATATTAGTATTATAATAGTAACAAATATATAAACTAGTACTAGTAAAAAAACTAATTGTTTAGACGTTAGAACTTTAACTACTCTATCTTGATTGAAATAATGCCCTTTTTGTGTAATTGATCTTTGAAAGGGATTGCTTGTACTTTATTTTGAATATTGTTACATGTGTAAGGTGTTAGTAGGATATAATTGAGACGTTTCTCGAATAGACGAAGTCATAATTCTCTATTATATGAGTATATGTAAGTTGAAGTCAAACAGACTATGGTACCGATTTACCGTATCCCAAACTATCGAAACCGAATTTAAAAATACCGAGCTATACCGAATTAATTTGGTATGATAATAATATAGTATCTTTAAAAATCGAAAACCGACATTACCGTACCAAAGTTTCTAATACCGTACCATGCTCGCCCCTAGTTGGTGTGTGACAGTGGCACCAGGTAGTGGGATATACATTGGTCATTTTCAAGGAAGCTATCTAAGTGATTAGAGTTTGTCTGCTCATATGGTGTTTGTTGGTCCAAGTATATGTTCCCTTAAACCCAAGGTCAACTAACTTACACTGATTCAAGTATTGCCCAAAAATATTACCTCTGCTGCTATTAATACATATGCCCCCAAATTTGTCTGTGAGCTTGCAGTATTTCACCAAAATCTACCCCAATGATCTGGTAATAGTGGCGGAGGGAAAGGAAATTTGAGTGGTGGGAGAACAAATTGAGGGAGGGGTAAAATGGGTTAGGGGTGCTGAAGTGGCATGTCACGTGGCATCCACCTCATTAAATGTGTCAATCTTGGATAACTTTAACGGAGGAGAGGTATATTTGAACCCATAGTATAACGACAAGGGTATATTTGGATCCAAAGTATAAAGAGGGGTATATTTGGCCCTTTTCTATTTTAAATATGTCAATTGTTCATTTTATTAGATTTAAATGAGTTTGGCCTTAGTAAACTAACAAAATGACGTTGTGCCATCGATGTGGGATACTCTCACATATTACAACTATTAGTAAATGATAGCCCATACTGTGCACGGGCCCAATATATTAATTTTACATAGATAACCTATTTCTAAGTCTTATTTACAATTATTTAAGGCAATTTTCCTTAATTACATAATATAATAATATTTTACTAATGAATTATGCTCCAAACTTCTCCATTTTAGGCCTTAAACTTTTTCATTTTCTCTCTCTCTTTCTCTCTTCGCTATTCTCACCAAGCATATCCATGCACCCACATGTCGATGATATATATTAGTGATGAATTTTGGCATCCAAAATCATAACTTGAGAATAAATTTTTTTGATCCTTAAAGCCTTTGAATTTGAGAGCAAGACCAAAAGAGCTGGCAATACCGGAATATGATATGACACATTCTCAAGGTTTTCCCAGATATTCTTCCTACTAAGAAGGTTGATGCAGATTTGCAAGAAAAACTTAAGAAGAAAGCAACTAACAAGAGAAAAGGAATTGCAAGAAGGAAGAAGGAAAATAGCTAAGACTTCATTCATACTTTTTCCAATATATGTTACAAATGATATACCCTCTCCTATGAAGGACTAAATTGCAATAATAAAAATAATAACAAAACTAAAAAGGACTAAACAACAATTCTCCTTTTCACAAAGAATCATAACTACCATAACAACCTTGGTACCATTCCGCAAGCATGTTGTAAAACTCTCCTAACGTGTATCATTACCCTCCTTAAAAAACTTCCTTGACCTCAAGGAAGGAAGTCAGGGAACCTGGCCTTCAAGGTATTAGCATCTTCCCAAGTAGCATGTTCTTCTGGGATATGCTCCCACTGAATCAACTATTGTGTCACTGCTTTGTTGCCTTTTTTAACTATTCTGCGCTGCAGAATCTTGACTGGATTGGGATAAAAAGGATTAGTAATGTCCAGTACTGGTGGATGATGAATCTTATCTGGAAGAGCATGACATGATGAAAGGTAGAATGGATGAAGAACTCAATAGGAAGAGCCAACTGGAAAAAATCCTCTCAGTAATCATATAAGGACTATAGTATTTGTAAGATAACTTATTAAAATGATGGGTGGTAATTGTGAGTTGTCTGTAGGGCTGCATTTTTAAGAAAACCCAATCCCCTAGACTGAACTGTCTGTTGATTCTATGTTTATTAGCTCGTGAAACCATCCTTTATTGTGCTCTGGTTAAATGATACTTTAGCAGTTGGAACTTGAACTCTCTAGTGACTAAATCCTATCAACTACCTCCAACTCAGAGTCACCAATCATATAGAGAAGGTGGAGCGGTGGAAGTTGGCCATAAAGAGCCTCATAAGGTGTGCACTAGATAGAAGATTGGAATGATGTATTGTACCACCATTCAGCAAAAATAAGAAATTGAGCCCAATCAGTAGGTGATTCTGAGCAGTAACAACTAAGATAATTCTTTAAGCATCTATTAACCACCTTAGTTTGGCCATCTGACTGAGGGTGGTAAGTATTCGAAGTACTGAGAGTCACCTTTTGGATTGAAAAGAGCTCTGATCTACCTTCCAGATCAATCACGAAGCAAATTGGTTCTCACAAGTGAAAATAGGGTCCCTATCACTCAAAATATCTGAAGGCACACCATGCAACCTAAAAATATTTTCCATGAACAATCTAGCTACATCAGCTGCAATGTAAGGGTGACTCAGAGCAACAAAATGAGCATATTTTATTAACCGGTCCACTACCACCCAAACAACTGAATTACCCTTGGACTTAGGATTCCTTCAATGAAATACATACTAATGCTACTCCAAGCAATACCAGGAATTTCCAAGGGTTAGATTAACCCAGGATAAGCTGCATTGTAATATTTACGCATTTGACAAATATCACACTGTTTCACGAAGCTAGCAATATCATCTTTAAATCCCTTCCAATAAAAAAGTACAACAACTCTCCTATAAGTATTATCAGTACTTAAATGACCCTTGAGCTAATTAATTTTCAATGCCACCATTACTTTACTTTGAAGCTAAAATAAAAATGATTTCATACAAGCAAATAAAATACAAAGTGGTATCCCCTACCAATAACTTCCCATGCCTCATGAGTTGATGGTTGGTATAGTTGAATCCTCTAATTCCTCTTGGTTGAGACTGAAGTTGTTGAATCAAAGTTTGTAGCTCAGGATCTACCTTCCAACCATTAATCACAGACTGTAACAAATTGGTTCTCACTATAAATAGAGTTAAAGTAGCAAATTCAATTGGAAGCGGTATAGCACTCTAGATAAGGCACACACAGAAAACCTCTATTTCTCTCTTTCCTTTCTAGTATCAATCACAAAGTCAAATTGTATTAACTTTGTGATCCATTTCAACTGAGAATCAATGTGCAAATTCTTCTCAAGTAAGAACTTGAGAGCTTTCTGACCAGTCTTTACAACAAAGTGTCTGCCCATCAAATATCCATCACCAATGCCTAGAGCTCCTTAACTTAGAAAGCGAGTGCTTGGTGTCTTAATGATAAGCCCTTGCTAGGGTAAGTAATAGGGTGTCCAAGTTGCATCAAAACAACCCCTATACCCACATCACAAGCATCAGTCTCCACTATAAACATGATGTGAAAATTAGGTCGTGCCAATACGTATACATTTTTAAATTTATTAAAGAATCATCAATGTTAACATATCCTTCAGTTGAAAAAAAAAAGTAGTAGCTAAATTTGTCCAGTGAAAACTGTCCTTCTTGAACAAATCAGTGAGTGGTTTACTAATGATTCCATAACTGCTAATGCTAGTCCCAAAAACCCTCTTAAAATCTTGAGAGTAGTAGGAGTGGACAAAGTCAGAATTGCTTGAATCTTCTTTGGATCAGTTGTAACTCCCAAGGCAGAGATATAGTGAATATTCAACAGTAGTGGCTGCAAACACACATTTTGACCTCGTGGCATACAACTTGTTCTCAGAACAACAATTTAAAAATGAGTTTAAGGTGAACCAGATGTTCATCCATGCTTTTACTGAAGACTAGAATGTTATCAAAAAAAGACAAGGATGGACTTCCTCAAGTGTTTCTGAAAAATCTAGTTCATCAGACCTTGGAAGGTAGATGGTGCATTTGTTAATCCAAAAGGCATTACAAGATACTTAAAATGCCCTGAATGTGTCTTGAAAGCAGTCTTGTGGACATCTGAGGGAGACATTCTAATTTGATGGTACCCTACTCTTAAATCTATCATAGAATATATCTTAGATCACGCAAGCTCAGCCAACAGTTCCTTAATAAGTGGAATAGGGAATTTGTCTTTAATAGTAACCTGATTAAGGGCTCTATAATAAACACACATCCTCCAACTACCATTTCTTACCCACGAGCACCACTGGAGAAGCAAAGGGACTGCTACTGTGTTGTATCAATCCTTAAGCCAAAAGTTCTTATACCATCTTTTCAATATCTTTCTAGACAGGGGAGTATCTATAGGGTCTATTGTTAACTCGTTTGGCCCCATCAATCAATGGAACGTGGTGATCAAAAGTGGCTCTAAAAGGGGTAACCCTTAAGGTTCACTGAAAAGTTCTTGGAACTCATCTAAAACAGCAACTGCTTCAAGAGGCGAGTCCTCACTCTTTCCACTATCATTGGTGTCTTTAGCACTCTCAACAGTGGGATTCCCTCTAATCATGAAAAATTGAGCATTATTGCCAATGAATTTCTAGAAGGCACTAGCATCCACCACGCTCAGTTTGGGTTCCACTCCATGTAAGGTATGCACATTACCCTCATATTCAAACTTCATGGTAAGGGCCCTAAAGTTGAATAATATGTCCCCCTTCTCACCACCCAAGGTACAGAGCCACTGAACACCTAGAACCATATTATTGGAGCCTAAGGGTAACAATAAGAAGTTGGCTTTGAACACCACACCATTCAATAACCATTCCAACCCCGTGCAACAACTGGTCACTAGAATAGAGTTACCATCAGCTACACCTACCTGTAAATGTGGATTCAATAGTTTAACCTTCCAACCCATCTTAGTAGCTAATGCATTGTCAATAAAATTATGGTTTGACCCACTTTCAAACAGAATATTAAGGCTTCTCTGATGACAATAATTATGCACCTTTAGAGTGTGATACCCGCTAGTGCCATTTCGAGCTTGTAAAGATAATTCACAGTGTTCAATGCCTTTTTGAGCTAGACCTAATTGCTCATGTGTTATAAGCACTAATTCTTCATCAGTAACCTCTTCATCTCCCACCTCTAATACAAACACCTGGGTTATTGATTTACACATATGACCTGGAAGATATTTCTCATCATAACCATAGCAAAGACCCTTAGCCCTCTTCTCACTTAATTTTGCTGGTGTTAATCTTCTTCTTTTTGGTTTATCATCAGAAGTTGGATTGGGAGGTTTTGGCCAATGCGTAGTAGGAGTAGTAACTCGATTTAGTATGGGAAGAATGGCTAGTAGGCCATTTTAAGGCTTTGGCTTATTTCATGTATATAGATTGCAATCTAGAAATATGGTATGCTTGTGGTAAGGAATAAGGTCTATGTATCCTAACAACATCACCCAATTCCGATTTTAATCCTTCTAAAAATACACTAATAGCATGACCTGGATCCAAATTCAATCTATTCATCCTCCTATCAAAAGCTTTTACGAATTCAAGGACACCACCGTCTTTCACTTTTAACTATTCAATCACGTTCATTGTATTCAAATTTCAAATCTATTAGCTAAAGCAAATAGGTATTCATCCCAAGTAGGGGGTGGTAGATGAGCTCTGCTCTTCATATAGGCTTGATGCCATTGAAGAGCAATATCTTCTACGTGAATAGCTGTCACTGTCACTTTTTGGCCAGGTTGTACTTTATCAAGGGGAAAAAATTGCTCCACCTTATACCACCAATCTGTGAAACCCTTGCCATTAAATTTAAGGAATTCCAATCTGGATAAACGAGTTAACTTTTAGGAATTAGAAATATGTTGGTTGTGATGGGTGTGGTTCTAAGGGATGTGAACTTAGGTATGAAATGGAAGGTAGTTGGGTTTAGACTATGATTTTGGAACTGATATGGGGTTTGGGGGTTATATCTTTGTGTTGGGAATGTAGGGTAGGGGTTTTAGGTATGAAATGTTCCCAAAGAAAGGAAATGTTTATGGTAATTTGGATAGTGACCTAGGGTTTGGATCGGCATATATGGAATTGAGCTAGTGATGATGGGAATAGAGGTGAATAATGGTTGAGAGTGAGATAAGGGTTCGAGGAGTGTTTGATTTGTAGCAGCTGAAGTTTGAGATGAACTTGGGGTTATGGGTATGTAATTCAAACAAGGCAAACTGGGAGAAATTATACTTGGGATACAAAATGGTCCTTCCATTGGTGAATACAGCTCCTGGCTCACTTCAGTCGCCAGAGCCACCGATTTTCCCTTATCTCGTTGTCGTGCATCCTCTATCGAGTCCTTGAGCTCTCGATACGATCGCTCGTGCACCAATTTGGGCTGAATTTGGCCCAACTTGCAGCTGGCTACATTAGTAGCTATATGATCAAGCTTCGTGAGAACTTCTTTTAGTTCTGCAATTGATGACCCACCACAGAGCCAAGAGAGTGCTCTGATACTACTGATGTAGATTTGCAATGAAAATTGAAGAAGAAAGGAACTAAGAAAAGAAAAGGAATTGCAACAAGGAAAATAGCTAAGACTTTATTCATACTTTTCCCAATATTTGTTACAGCTAATATACCCTCTTTTATGAAGGACTAAACTACAATAATAAAAGTAATAGCAAAAGTAAAAAGGATTAAATATCAATTCCCTTTTTCACAGTAATCATAACTACCATAACAACCTTGGTACCATTGCACAAGCATGTTGTACAACTTTCCTAACGTGTATCAAAGGCCATTACTAGAATATATAGGACTGAATAACCAAAAGTCCTGGAAGTGATTACCTTAACCATCACGTGATTCCAAAAGGGCTGATAGACATGTCCTCCAGCTTGATGACTTTCTCCTTCCACATTATGATGATGTCTCTGGAATGACCAATAGCTGAGGACTAAATTTTGCCAGTAAAGTCAAAAGCTTCAATGAGCTCTTTATGATCCGCCATTTATGTTTCAAGGAGCACTAGTATTGATGGCCTATGCATCTTTACAATGGATTCGCAATGCCTACGAAACCCCAAAATGTTAACCCCACATTCATTCAACATTATAAAGTTCGTCAATCTTTTCTGAGGGTACGGATTTTTGTTCAATCCTTTCCCCTTCTTCGTAGGGGTAGACTCTCTCTATGCTTTCATCAGATTGAGGATTACCCCCGAAGCCATCCACTATGTTGGTTCTGAAGATTCATCGTGCAACTGGTCATAGTTCTAGGATAATAAGAAATAACTACTTCGCTAGTTGAACTCTACCAGCAGCATTTTTTCTAGAAGGTAAGATTAAGGGAACTCCATACTCTGTCGGGATCTTTTTTTAGCTCCTGGTTGCTTTTACGCAGTTTCTCTAGTACAGAGTTTCCCCTTCTTCGGCCAGATGCACATGCAGTTGGGGTTGCTCCTAGTTCAAAAGAGTTGATGTGTCGCATTTGTTCATAGGACAAAAAATCGGGTTCATAGGGAGGAGATATAGGTTATTACAGGGGAAAAAGGCATCATCTGGCTGACTTTTCCTAGAAGGAGGTTGATGTCCTAAGTTGACATGGTTTTCAGAATTCCAAACACCAAACACAATAAAAGCATCTAGAGTCAAAATTGATGGCAAAAGTTGGCTAGAGCTTGGTTCAAGCCCTCATTCACAACCTAAGACAAGTACACTGGGTTTTGAATGATCACCACCACTGTTTGGTTCCCAATCATGAGAGTTAGTGTTTACCCCTTCAACGAAAGTTCCATCCACCATGTCGATGTATAGTTTGGTGTTAGGGACGCTGTCACATACGTCAGTGGTGGGTTTGGATTTGGTGTCACTAGGTCTTGATTGTGGTCTATTTATGGAGAAATCAATTTCAAGATGGCGGATATCACTACTAAAAACATCAAAAATCGACCTCCAGACGTCGGTTCTTTTTAGCGCAATTTAACAAAAAAAATAGCAAAAAACCGACCGCCAGAGGTATTATTTTTTTTAAAAACAAATACTTTTTAAGAAACCGACCTTTGGGAGGTCAGTTTTTTTCTCACAAAATAAATTTGAAGAGTATAAATAGAAAAATCAAAGTCTTACACCAATGATTATTAGTGGTCCATTGGTAGAAATGTATCCTACCCACAGTCAAGACGAGGAGTTCGATTCCTGGATGGTGCATTTATAATTGTGTAACTTAAAATCAACCTCCCGAGGTCGTATTTTTCAAAAAAAAAAAAAATTAAAAAACCAACCTCGTGACCTCGGTATTTTGCGATAGCTCCTAAGGTCGCTTTCAAAAAGTGAAAAAGGTTTTACCAACCTATCCCTGAGGTTGATTTTTATGAAAAAATGACCTCTTGAAATTGGTTTTGGCAGTTTTTTAATAGTGTATGAGCTTGTTTGGCAGAATTTAGAGCGATAGATATGGTAATAAGAGGAGATTCTATTCAATTGATGGTGGCTATCGTATCAACTGATATAGGGTAATGATGGATTGTAGAGGTTGTGCTAGCGGCAATCTTTAAAGAATGAGGGGGGCTTCATAGGTTTGAGGATTGGGAGGGAGTGTTTGGCCCCTACCCATCTCAGAAGTGACATAAGCTATTCCCGTGTCTTTGAGTTTGGGGAGAGTGTTGGCATATGCCGTAGTGTTGGATTTGGGCTTACATTTATGTAATGTACATCATTTCCGTACTTTTAAGTGGTAGAGGGAATGGCCTGTGCAATATCTGGAGTGTGTAATTTTCTTTTTGGGCTTGTGATTGTGGGTCCTAGGATCGTAAAAATGTTGTTTTCTTTTCCCTTGGCCCAGATCCATTTTAGGATCAGAGTTATTTTGAGCATGGATACAAATATTGTACGTGCTACTATAACGATTTGATCATGAGTATCCTGTGAGTACTCTCATTCATGGGGGTACTGTTGGTTTTTATAAAAGTAAAGGGAATCAGGGAACTTACCTATGAGTGGATCGAAAGTTTTTTCCTGTAGCGCGTTTGTTTTCATAATTTTTCCCTCCTTGTCTGTATTAGTGCTTTTTCATGCTTGTTGTTTTAGTATTCGTGGAAAAGTAATTGTTTGCCATTTCTCATGGGGTATACCTTGCTCCTTGTAAAAAATTTTCCACTTGTCACTTGGAGTGACACATATTTAGCGAGGAAACTTCCCATAGTGTAGCCAGTCCTCCCACATCCTTCACACAGATTGTTCTCCCCCTCTCTTAGACTATCCTATTTATGGTTGCGGATTGTGACACAAGTTTTGAATGATCGGTCTAGGGAGACCTCAAAACAAACTCACGCATATCGTTCTCTCAAAGTAGACGATGTAGAAGTGTCAGTTTTGAGTAGCATACCAATCTTCTTCCCCACCTTTTCTAGAATAGTTTTATCATAGTATTTTGTGGGTAATAGCGGTAGTCTTATCCATATGCAGTATGGGATATGAGTGCTTCTGCTGGTACGAAATTGGGTATGCAATGTCTCATATTCAAGAAGCTATCAGTAATGAACCAAGGTCCATCATGCAAAGACCTTTGTCATATTTTCCTCCTGGTTTGCATATTCAAAAAGTTTGTTCCTTAGAAAGGAATGTGTGGTTTTCTCCCAAACAACTTTAAAAATTACTGAGAGTCTCTAAGGATGTTAAATTTTGTTATTCTCTTCAGGTGAGAAGGTAATAGAGTAGCTAAAATTTTCAAGCACACTTTGTGTGTATTCATCAAAATTTTGAGAGTAGTAGGTGTTGTTGATGATTGTATCAGTATCCTGGAGAATTTGGTAGTAAGATTGTTTTAGATGTATCTTCCTTCATTTTCGTTATGTTACCTTATGGTTCTAAAGGATCGGGGGTAGTGAGGGTGGGGGTTTGTGAAAGGGGCTGCAAGTGCGGCCATTCTCAAAGGGAGATTTCCTTGAGAGAGTTTTTTCGTCTAAAACGCGAAGGCTTACCTAATGCTTTGTGCATTGATTTAAGTAAATGATTGATGCATTACTGTTATTAATACGATTTTTTTTCCTCTTACTTGACACACCTAGCAGCGCACATACTTAGAATCACCACCATTCTTCATCCAATATTAGAAATATATGGTGCATTAAGAAGCTCTAGCAAGCTGCATTCGTAGACAAAGGCATCCTCTAAAGAAAATAGATGGTCATTTGTATTTTACTTTCTTTCTTCTATGATGTTAAATATCTCATCTTCCTCCTTTTGATATTTTAAGATCCTTGTATTTGTTCTCTTTGAATCTAATGACATTCTTGAACTACTGAAGATTTTCAGATCCTCATAAGTTAGCTCTTCTATCACAAAATGTGAAACTGATTCTTTAGGATACTTTTGTGGGTTCACCCCCATTCATACCGGAAAAGAGAACTATAATACAATGTTAAAATTTTCTAAGTTTTTTTTTTTTTTTTGGTGACTAATTGCATTTCATTACTAAGCGAGAAATTACAGAGAGAAAAGGCAAAGATCCAATACTTTGCCAAAACCAGACACACCCAGTCGTACCATCACTACTGTAACCTCCTTGCACCCCTATACTTCATGTATCAACAAGTATTTCTATACAATTGCATCTCCTATCTACTCCTCCTCATGTACTATTAGATGTTGTTGTGTATAAAATTTATGTTGTTATTATTAATGTGTTGTGTTTCAATACGGAAAGTTGGAAATGGATCCTCCATTTCCTTTAAGTACTATAGTCAAGTCATGAATTTATGACAAAAACTTGACATGTTTAATCCCCCAGGTCTCAGATAAAGTACCCTGCAAACCAGATCAGAAACAATCAGTCAACAAGATACAATTATTGTCTCACTAGTGAAAGAAATTTTAACTAGTGACTAATTGAATCATTGAATTTTGGTGGCCTTCAAATCTTCAGCCTGGAGTTCAGTTACAATTTTTTTATCCTGACATTTCTATGATTTTAGACAAGCAGTGGTTTGTTGGTGCCTATTTTAGCTAGCAGATTAGTAAAATTAGTGACTGAAGCTAAATTTAAATAAATGGTTTAAATTTACACAATAGAATACTTGTTTACAATGATGGTATTCGAGCCATCTTGCACACATCTTTACCATTCACAAAAAATTACGTAATGTTTTAAAAAGTCCAAGGTTAACATAATATTTTTCGAAATTCGTCATCAACTGATAATCTCATTTTACCACTAAGTTGAACTTCAAAAATAATTCTATACATTATGAATAGTTTTTTTTATTTTTTTTTTAAAATGAACTACTAAGTAAACTTAGTGGCTATTTTGAATGGTTCAAATCTATTTTAAAATTAAAAAAACAAAGCTACATACATGTTTTTTTTTTTTTTCAAATTCGTGCCATCTAATGATATCAAGTTTACACCACGAGGTAGAATATCATAAATTCATACATTGGAATAATTTAAAAACTAGTTGGTTCACTTGTATTCAATTTTTAAGACTTAAAGCAATTGCGTGGCTTGAGCCAGCCATGTTTAACACTTTGCTCTAACCGTAAGTTATAGTGTCATTTCCTTAGTACTCCCTCCAGATCAAAAAAAGTGTCCGCTTAGCTATTTGCACACCCCTTTAAGAAAATATTAAGTCCTAGACAAAAATAGTTAATTTGACTGATTGTACCTAATTAAATAGGTAGTGAAATTTGATCACATAGCACGTAATAGGGGCAAATCTAGAAAAATAATATTAATTCTTTCTTAATTTGCTAAGTGAACACTCTTTTTTACCCAAGAAAAAAAAGGCTAATAGCTTGTTTGGCCAAGCTTCTAAAGTCAACTTATTTTAAAAAGTGTTTTTTTTCAGAAAAAGTATTCTTGGCAAAAAGCAGTTTGTGTTTGGCCAATTAATTTAAAAAATACTTTTGAGCAGCAATTAATGTTTGACCAGGCTTTTAAAAGGTGCTTCTAAGTGTATTTTTCTCAAAAGTACTTTTCAAAAAGGTGCTTTTGGGCAAAAGATATTTTTTTATCTTCTGAAAAATTGTTTCTGCTACTCCCTAAAAGCACTTATTTTCTCTTAAAAGTTTGGCCAAACACGTTACTTTTTTAAAATAAGCACTTATTGAAAAAATAAATACTTTTGGGGGGAAAATAAGCTTGGCCAAACAAGCTATAAGTGGACACTCTTTTTAATCCGGAGGGAGTATTAAACATGATAAGTGAAAACTATTATCCTAGATTTAATTTGTTGAACGGATGCAAACATATTCGTTATAAATTTGGTAGTACGTGAGGTTTGGCTTCTAATAATAATATTGTATGAGATGTTTTTTATTTGCTTATATTTGCAAGTAAAGAATGAGACTCTTATTTTAGAATTAACGTCATTAACATTATAGTTTATTTGTTCTCTTTTAATCTTTTTTACTTGAGTCTAAAAAAGCGGGAATCATGATTACCTATAATCGTTTATTCTAATTAAGGATGATAAAATATAACTTTAAAAAGTAATACCAATACCGAAGTTATCGAACCTTGAAAATCGAGTTCAAAACCGAAAAGTGAAAGATTGAACCATACCGAATTTATTTTAGTGTGATATCGGTATTATAATTTTTAAAATCAAAAATACTCAACCGAAATTTTTCAAACTCATACTAAATCGACTGATGTACAACCTTTGATTGTAAAGCCCCATATTTAAAAATAAATCAACTCAAGCTAATTATGAGCTAAAAGAGTGATTTAACTAACTTTTATGAAATGCATTTTCTCCTTCGAACTTTATTTATATGTATAGAACTGAGGATTAGATAAAAATTAAAGTAATAAACAAACTGATTTCATCAGCTTTCTTCAACTTTTTTATTGCCTTATCAGCAATGTGCTGATAAGCCGATTATACTCTATTAGAGAAAAATAACTTATAAACTCAAGCCATGGATATATTGAAAAAGAGAATCTTTTTGTTTCTTCTTTCAATTTTTTTTTTTTTTTTTGGAAATTTATCCACTTTAACACAGAATTTCATCTCTTTAAGGTTTACACATTCAAACTCCATTATCTCTTAACTATTTCACAACCATATTAAGCCTACGCTTCTAAGGGAAAAATAGGACAATTAAATTGCACAAATATAAAAGTTTCACGCCATTATTTAGATTTTGTCCTCTATATTGATAACGGTATGAAAATAGGCATTTTTGGTTTAATGAAATAAACGTGGACTAAAATATACTTCAACCTCTTCTGGCATCAAACTCTGGCAAATAGAGTTGCCTTGAATTTTACCAGATTGCCAAAACTTACTTATAACCGTTTACAACTTGTATTATTGAGGTACTTTAAAGTCTGACCGGATTGGCAAAATTGCCTAAGTTGTTCAATTGTTCACAGTTTCTATTGAATTGTCAAGGCGTACTTGTAACTACTTACAATATGTGTTGTCGAATTACTTAAAGTCCTATGAAACTAGCAAGACTTATTTGTAATGTTTTACTACGCATTTAAGTTGCCTTCAATCCTACCGCCTTATTAAGTCTTATTACTTAAAACCATTTACAACATATGTTGTACAATTACCTGGAAGTTCTATTGGATTTGCAAGACTTGCTTCTTGTTCAATTATTCACAATATTCCACCGGATTGGTATGAATTCATGTAATCTGCATGGTATCTATCTTGTTAAATTGTTTATAAATCTCGCCGAATTGGCATGATTTGTTTGTTTTGTTTAGCAAGGTGTTCTTTGAATTTGCAATGTTTCGATCAAACCATCCTAAATTTGCTCCAAATGAGCTCAAATTTGAAACATAACTCCAAACGCCAACACAAACGATTTCCAATGACAAATTTAGTCAAATAACCCCAAATCAAAACTATCCACTTTGTCTTCTTAACACTTTCTACAGATCAAGAATGTAATTTTGAGATTCTTTAAGCAAATTACTTAATCAGCATTTTGAACTAAAAATTTAAGCACAATAACCAACACTCCAACGATTTTAACGATAAACAACTATCAACTTCGAATTTTCAATCCAAACAAGAATTTTAAGCTTCCAAAAATTAAAGAGAAATTGTTCTTGGTGAAAATGAGGAGATTGAGAAGCGGAAGAGTCGAAGGACAAAAAAGTTATTTACACTGTTTGTAAAATACAAGTAGCCTATTGTTGGAAATAACTATTGGATCAGGTCCATCTATAAGGGGTACTAATTAACCCGTTAGTCCATTAGTTTGTCCTCCTCCTAAATTCTACCTATTATGTATAAATACATAATTATGGGTGTAGGGAATAGATGATTTTCACAATAGTTGATGGCTAGGATTTACAATTAAAAACATTCTGCATCTTCTGAGAATCTTTAGGCTGTGGCAAAGGGGATTTATCCATTTTGTGAGGATTCTCGATGATCGACGAGTCGTGATTGCTGCAGACCCGCTTTCGCTAAGCAAAAACTCGTAAGTCTCCTAACTAGTATTTTATGAAAGAAATACTGCACCTATTTTTACATCTATATTATTATAAAAGCATGAATATAAATGTTGGTTGACCAAAATATCCGTCAAATATTGAATGACTTTTATACCCTTTAAAAATAAAGCATGTCTTAACAAAATAATTTCATACTGGATAAAATTGTAAATTTTGGAACTTCTCCTAATATGAATAAAAACTTCTAATCTTAATGATAGTTCCAAAACTTTTAGCTATTCGTTGGCCGCTATTATGTCAAAGTTGTTATGGTTTAATTGCTTGAGGAGTTCTAATTCAACTAGGAACTAACTATTGCAAGTTATAAAGTGTATAGATTTCGCCACATGCCTCCTCTTCCACTCAACGACACTTTGTAAGTTTTTAATTTCTTTTGACTGCTGAATTCCTTTAATTTTTCTTTACGTGATTTTGTTTTGCTTTGTGGCTCTGTGATGCATTCTTTTTTATCATTGATTAGTTATTGCTTTTACTTGGAGAGTTGAAGACGTTCTTATTCAAGATTCTTGTTTTTAGGGAAAAGCCGAGATTCATTAGTTAGATGTTAATTTTGCTTATGCTTTCCCCAAGTAAGTGTGTTATGTAATTTGGGTTGTTGTTGATGTTCAAGTACAATTTAATCTATTCCATCTGCTAGCTTATTCGATTAATTCTTTTCAAGTTTCAATTATTACGTTTTAATCATAGGTGCCCATACTTCGGATTTATCAGAAGATCTAGCCTGCTAGAATCCATTACTTGAACGAAACTAGATCTCGTGATGGTCATAGATATATTCAATATTGAATTTATTCTTCTTCTCATCTGATCTATATTATTTATTCTTACTGCGATTTTACACACTTCAATGCATATTTTATGCAAGTCTCATTATTTTATTTTTATTTTTTTGGGATAAGTATAGTGTGACAAACTATACCAAATAAGGGAACAAGCATATAGCTTCTGCCATTAATTTGAATGTGTGCAAATTGAAGTTAGATTTGTGCTACTTTGATTTCTATTTCATAGCACAACTAAATGTTTTCTGAATACTAATATGGTTACCATTTTATTATTTTTTAAGTAAAATTTCTAATAAATGAAAAAAAACAATTAAAAATTAAGTGGCAACGCCTTTTTAATATAGATTTGTAGGTTATTTTTGGTAAAAGTATATAAACAGAATTTTAAAGGAATATTACTTTCGGATAAAATAGACTTCTTATTGAAATCTCAAAAATACAAAACACAAAGGTGGGCCGTGAGTTGGATCTTTTGGACGTCTTTCTTTAGTGTATTTTAGGGTTTTATTTATTATTTTTTAATATTTACCACAAATAATAATGACCTGATAACTAAAATAATAAAATACTCAAAGAACATATATTGAAGTGAAATAAGATATGATAACTAAACTATTAAATCATCAAAGAAAATATAAGTAAAATATGATACTCCCATTCATCCCAATTTATTTGATTGAAAGCATGACAAAACTTGTACAAAAACAAAGATAATATGTGTGGTGTAAATTATTTTAAATCTTGACGATCATTCTTTCATAAACAAAAAATCGTATCGATTAAAACCAAAGAAAACATTTTATCTTCCACAAGCTAAATTACTCTTTTATATAGATAATTTGATGTTGAATAAAATTATAATATTGAAAGTCTTAAAGTCAACTAATAATATTGTTTTTAAAAAATTATAATGGAATTCAAAGTTCTAATACCATAAAAATCCCACCTATATACAATGACACTAAACAATAAAGGTTTTTTCCCTTTATTTTTTAACAAAGCTTGAATATAGTATTTTATTATGTTGCAAAAAGTAATTGAAAAATAGTATTTTTTTCATAAATACTTTTGGAATCTTAGCCAAGCATAAATTGTTGTTATGATGTTGACAAAAGTATTTTTTAAATTTAATAACCAAACGCACACCCCAAACCCACTTATTGACCAACAATACGTTTTAAAATAAACAAATTCTAAGAGCTTGACCAAAGAGGATGTAAAAAATATATTAAAATCGTTAGTTTGGATTGATGGTATATAATGAAAATAAATAAACTATATAGCTCACTAGCTCAATTCCTAATGTTGGACAATTTTAATCCTAATATATTTTTCACAAAGGTAAACGGATATATATCAAAAACAATAGTATTTTAATGAAAAGTATTAAGTGGATACGATCAACTAATATTTTTGTACCTCATAAAATAAAATAATATTTATGTAATTTCAAGTAATATTACTTAAATTTCAAGTCATTTTTTTTTGACGGAATAAACGTTGAAAAAAGTGGAAATAAAAATGAATAGTAATTCTCACGGAGACACTCCGTTCAATTTTTTATCTCTGATGAGATTATGCTTTCTTCACGGGGACGCCACTGTTATAACAGCTTTGGTCAACAATTCAACAACAAAATGTTTTCCTTAGACTACATGATTCTGTTTTCCTCTAAATAATCCAACTCCTTATCTAATTTACTTTCCTTAATTCTCCAATTCATCTAGATTCTTCTTCTTTTTTTTCATTGGAGCAACGAAATGTGAAGGGTGAATTTGGCATGACGGATAATGTTTCCGGAAAATGTTTTTATATTTTCTCTTCCTTGGTTGCACTTAAGATGTTAGAAAATGTTCTCCTCAAAATAGGAGAAAATGTTTTCCATAAAAATTTCGCGAAAACATTTTCCGGATTAATATAAACACACTAACGCATTTCCCAATCCACTCTCCCATGCCCCCGCCCCCACCCCCACAAACCCCCCGCATCCCACCTTCCACCACCCACCCCACCCCCGAATCATATATTTAATTTTACTTTTATAAAAAACGAAAGAAGTTCTTTAACCCCTACTCCCCCCCCCCCCACCACCACCCAACCCATGCCCCCCACCCCCTGACACCCATGGGGGTCGAACCCCCTCCCCCGGATTTTCTATTTTATATATTTTCTTATATTTATAAAAAAAAAAAAAAAAAAAATCTTATCCCCACCCCCACTTTCCGCAATATACCCCACCTCCCAACCTATACTGTTCACCACCAAAAGTTGCACTCTGAATTCAAAAACTTCATAGTAGTTTTGTTTTGAGTATATGCAAATGCTCTTAATGACATTTTCCAACTTGCATACCAAACATAAGAAAATGAGTAAGAAAACCACTTATTTTCCGAGAAAAACATTTTCCGTCATATCAAATACACCCAAAATCCTTTTCGGCTGCAATTACTGTTCGAAAACATAGTTATATACAAAACGAAACAAAAATCGTAAAATCAATAAAACTAAAAACAAAATGAAGTCAGAGAAATTTGTATTATGTCCAATTTGGTTTAACAACAACATACCTTACCTCTACTTTAGGAGGTAGAGAGGTTATTTTCGATACACCCTGAGCTATTCAAAGCAGTTCAAAAAAATAAAATAACAAAAGTGAAGAAGTCATGGAAAAAATACTATCGAAAGCATGACAAAGCAATACAAGACGCAACAGATAATAAAAATTTGACTTGATTGGTTTGACTGCTTGTCATAAGCAAAAATCGATTAAAACCAAACCGCAAACACCTTTTAAATGTGACAAGACCTACATCTTTTCTCCCTCTCAATCTTTAGACCTAGCTACAACAATTTAAATGTCACATCCTTCAACCAAATTCATAAATGTTTGTGCAACACATGAAATAAGTTCATATCAAGTGAAATATAGAATTGAAGATCAAACCATAAGGGAAAGACATATATATTAAATGCATAACATTTACGAAAGTTATGTACTATTTTATACCGACTGACTTAAATTTCTAAATTCATCTCTGATCATTCTTTCTTTGCGTAGAGGCCACTGAAGCCTCCGAAACCTTTGGAATTCTTCATAGGAGGAGGGATTGAATCTTTAGATTTAGCTACAACAATTTAAATGCTACATCCTTCAACCAAATTCATCAATGTTTGTGCACACATGAAATAAGTTCATATCAAGTGAAATATTGAATTGAAGATCAAATTACAAGGGAAAGAGGTACATATATATATATATATGGATCACATACAGGATTAAATGCATAAAATTGACGAATGTTCTGTAGAATTTTATACCGACCGACTTAAATTTCTAAATCCGTCTGAGATCATTCTTTCTTCGCGAAGAGGCCACCGAGGCCTCCGAAACCATTGGAATTCTTCTTGGGAGGAGGGACTGAAACTGATTTCTTTTTGCTGCTGACAGTTGTGGTGCCAGTGCCACTTTTGCCCTCCACTTTTTGCAAGATTGGATCAGTCTCTAATAATTGGTCTTCCTTAGTTATTGCCCCAATGACAAAATCCAGAATTGACTTCTCTTCTTTGCTTCCTCCGGAATTTTTTGCTGATGTGGCTCTAGTATATACTACTCTTCTTTGGGTAGTTGCAATTGGAGGAACAAAAAAGTTCAAAGAAGCCATTGGAATTGTATTTCTTGAATTTGTGTATAGGAATTGGTGGAATGAATAAAGGGTCAAGAAAAAATATTGTTAGTGTAGGTAATATATCTTGATTGGATTGAGTTTTGGCTATATGAGTGAAGATTGTGAAGAGAGTTAAATGAATGTGTTTTGTGGCACGAGTTCTCCACAAGTGGCTTATCCCTTCCCTTCTCTCTCTCTCTCTTTTTTTTTTTTTTTTTTTTGCATTTTATGTTTCCTTCTTTTCTAAAATATAATTTCGCCTATCTGAGTTTGCGTATATTATCAATCCCAAGTACGAATAAAGGGGGAGGGTTGTGGTAAAGTACTTTCTCATAAGAAGGCTGTAGAGAGATTTGTACAATGGCGACGCGAAAATTGAAGAAGCAGGACACGAATCGTCTGGTAATTCAATTGGAATCCTCATAAGAATCTACATGATATAAGATAATAAAAGATGAAGAAAAATGACACGTGTGATATTCTTACAATTTTTTAGTTCCTTTATTACTCACATATGTGGTTTCTAATCCACTTCGACCTAAATCGTTTTGTTCTAAGTTCTCACATTATATTGTTTATTATGTTATTTTTTTTAAAATTTATTTTTAGGTAAGAAGCAGGACACGAATAGCGAAGCTACATGGTATGAAGGGGTTTAATTTTTATTTTTTTTCACAATGAAGGGGTTTAATTGGACCATCTTCGTTAAATTGTACAGATTAAGGAAAAACACTATATGTAAAAATTGTTGAATCTACATGATATAAAAGGAAAGTTTCTAGTGTAGCAGTAAAAGATGACATAAAACTCCCCTATATTGTAAGTTTAAATGACACGTGTGATATTCTTACAATTTTTTAGCTCCTTTATTAGAACTGTGCAACTGTAGGACATAAGTATGTGGTTGTCACACCCATACTCTCGGATTATATTTATAGTTTGAGTAATTTTATAAAAGCAGATACTCATGCTAAGTTCTCACATATATATTGATACAAATAGTATGAGGTGCAGTGCCATTTGGCCCCATTGAGTTAGTTAAATATTGTCTTTGATTGGATAGAAAAAGGAAAGAGCTTTGGAGAATAAAATATTACATGTCTAAAATGAAAATTGTAATTTTAACTCTCTACGACCACATGATCTTCCTTTATTCCTTTGTTAACCTTTCATTTTTCTTCAATTTATTCTTGCCTTGTTTTGCTTTTACTTCTTTTTTCTTGATTTTTTTTTTCCTATATATATTTTCCAATTTTTCTAAGGTGGACGATGAAATGGATGAGGCCTCATCCAAGGATGTGTGATAGAGGAGATGCCACGTGGCAGACAATACACCACCTTATCATTAGCATGTTATTGGACTCTGTATTCTACCATATGCTAATGATCACCAACCACCTTTTACCAAATAATGACAGTTATGATTTTGGCCCTTGTGTATGCATTTGGGTATGTTTTGGCCCTATATTTTGGATGGACAATACCAGGACACCAAAACCAAAGCAGTCTTGGGCTCGAATTTGCAGAGTCCAAAAGTGTATGGCCTTAATTACCGCAACAACAACGATCACATACATGCTAAGATAATTTCCAACAAGTGGGGCGAGAGGTTATAAAATATACGTGAGACGCTGCACCTCTATCTTGGAAGATGTATGGCCTCTATTACTTCATAAGAAATTTCATGGGTTGTCCTCCTTACTGATTAATGTTTAACTTTTAGTCGCATTTAAAAAAGGGAAAGAGTTAAATTTATCTCTTCACGATTCGAAAATGATTAATTTTATCCTTCGTTATGCTATTAGTGTAAATATACCGGGGACTTTAGCCAAATAGCTCAGCTATACTCTTCTTTTGTTAGGCATGTCCAAAGATGAACACCCTATCTCACATGACACTGACATTTGGATGAGGTGGACACCACGTGGCAACGTCAAAGGTATTTTTGTACTGATAGTATAACGGAGGTAAAATTGTGTCACGACCCAATTCGTGAATCGTGATGGCACCTACACTGTCCCCTCGGGTAGGCGAACCATTCCCAAATCATTTTAGTCATTTATAAGAATTATGTGGAAATAAACAATGATTTGGCTAACAGATTCAAATTATATAAATGATAAGTGAGGAAGTATTAATAACCCCAAAATCTAGCCTGGACTAGTACAAGAGCCACTATTACATAGATACAAGTCTGATAGAAAGTACAAATCTCAAATATTAATACCGTCTCAGGAATGCAAAGTAGATAGTTAACTACAAGGATGAGTCTCCGGGTTGCGGATCTAGTCCAAAGCTCACCTTAGAATCTCTATCACGTAGACTCGGATCACCCTCGGCGACAGGACCTGGAACTAGTAACAAACTTTGCACTCAAAAGAAGAGTACATTAAGAGTAGTATCAGTACAAACAACACGTATTGAGTAAGCATCATAGCCCGACTAAGATTAGTTCACGCATACAAGCATAAAATCAGCAAGATGAGCAGATAGGCACATAATAACCAATCCAAGGTCACAAAATACCCCATAACTGAATCATAACCTAAGAGGAAGCTTCTACAACCACAAGTATGTCGAGTCTCCATAATCTCAATCGATAATCGCGAATCCAAGTCCTGAACCTGGGCAGAGTCACTACTCTATAATCTGACCTAGTCCATAATCCGATCCATGCCACCACAATGATACTAACAGACTATACCAAATCAGAAATAAGAGCTATATGATGAGGCAAAATAAAAGGTAATTATTACAGGCTATGTGTCCACCAAACACAATATGGAGGGACCTGGTTGTGTACCAGTTCTCTTATACAGTGCAAGATGACGAGAATCAACACAAGATTTTTATCTGGAAAATTCCTTGCTCAAGGGATTAAATACCACGACCTACCCCAGAAGGATTTCAACTCCACTAATCGAGCAAACTCAGGTTACAACTCTATTGTAAGCTAGAAGTTAACTCCCATAACTCCTTACCCTTACAATAACGCTTATGCAACCCTCACGCTTGACTACCCCTAGCCGTACACTAATACACCTGAGACTAACTCAGCCTAGTGTACGCACTCAAAGTTCTGACGAGACACTCTTCCAACAAGCAACCTTTGAGAATTCAAATAATACGCCTAGACTAACTCTAGCCTAGCGTACCACTGAAAGTCACCCTTTGAGAATTCACCACAGTGATTAACACTAGCCACCCATACACTAATACAACTAAGCTAACTCTAGCCTAGTGTACCACTCAAAGACTTGAGGAAACACGCTTCCAACAAGCAACCTTTGAGACTTCAAAACACCTAAAATCACCTTCTTTTTATGGAAGAGTAGGTTTACAGTTTAAGCACAAAAGAACAAAAAATCAACAACCTAAAGACCTAAAGCATCTTCAGTTTTGGATCTAGTCCTTCGGGTTGTTGAGGCTTTGTTCTTAAGGAACACCTTGAAAGGTGGAGACTTACACTTAGAATGGAGCAATTTCGGATTCTACGAGAATACGTTTTCTTTTGGAAGATGATGTCTTTATATGCAAGGAGAGAGAGAGTAGAGGTGACCACTCATGAAATCTGGACCGTTAATCAATCGGCCTTGTTGAGGTGCTGCTGTACAGCTGCATTGTACTTTTTAGCAACACACTTTACAGCTGTGGATTTGGACTTTCAATGCTTCAGTGACCAGGACCTTTACCTGGAGGAACCTGATCCCTCATATGTTCTTTGAAAAACTTATAAATACTGGCTACACTATTTGTAGCTTTACGAGCTATCGCGCAGATTCAGGCATGGAGACCCGATCCTATCGGTCTTTCGAATCAACATATCTGTCTCTCATATATGAGCAAATCGCAGGCATCTGATCTTTCAAAGAGCATGTTAGAATAGCAGCATATGAGATATCATAATGTTAACCAAGTTCAGACAGGTGAACCTAATTGTATCTGGTTCCTTAGGGTTTCTCATGTCATCAAAACATATTATTTCTTCTCAGTAATGATGTACAATGCAATGCAATGCACTGGCCAAATACCTCAAACCTGTACGCACATGCTAATGCTACTGTTTGCCCAATAGTCATGACCCATAGGGGATCCGCGAAGTCCATGTACCCCTCTCTCCGGAACAGACCTCGGATCACGAGTTCACAAATAGGCCACATCCTCACCTATCAAATGTGACTTATATATATATATATCAGGATAGGCCACATCCTCACCCCCTGTCAGATGTGCCTTCATACATATGTTGTATATAAAATGAGTATTCAAAATATGGTTCAAATCTAGAACCTCAAGATGAAAAATCAACTCAAAGTAAGCATGATCAATCAATGAAATCAAATACCAATGAAAGTGCAAGTCGCAAAGCCATAACCATATCAGGACATCGAATAATCAGCTTATCCTTGGAATGAATCATATAATTCCTCTCGATCAATATAAGAGTCTATGACACCTTTTACTTCCACATATAGCAAGTACCTCTCACCACTAATTCTTGCATCACCAAAGTGTTCCATTTTCTTTCATAGTTGTCATAAGTCTTTCATCAATTATTTTCGAACCATTTTCCATCATATATGAATATATGAATGCAGGAATCAGTGTAATGAATGTAAATGAATATGCTATGAAGATCACAAACACCATAAGTTGTATCAAATCTTACATAACTTCGTTACCATCAGCAAATCATAATCAAGATCTCATTCGTGCCTTATCACAAGTACACATCCAATTCAAGCCTAATCTCATTATCTGATCACAATATGAATCTCAATGTATTTCCTGTTCAACGGTCAATATGGAACATGATTAGCCAATAATATCAAGGTCAATGAAAACAAGGCACCATGCCACAAGTCATAGCAAGACTCAGATAAATCACTCAACAACAAAGAAGGATATGTAACCATCTCAATCAATAAGAAGTATATATATTGACTCCTTCCTTCTCATATCACAAACAAATACACCTCGTGTTTCAAAAGACATAAAGTAATGGCGACAAGCCCACATAATCAGAAATCATACCAACCTAGATAATATCCAACCAAACACCATGTCTGAAGACCTAATCATGTTTTCTCCCTTCAATTCTATACAATATATACGTTTCGCTAGTCAAAGTCTAACTAAAGTAAGTTGTAAGCTATCTCGAATGTAGAACAGGAGCGACGAACTACTCCACATGAGCCTTCTGTTTTCGAAGCTTTTTAGAACGATCAAAGTCTAGCAATATAATGCTAAGTAAGCAATAGACCTTCTAATAAATATAGGGACAACATTGGGGAAGAGGACCCAATCACTTCTACCTTTTTTGAATGGTGAAACCATCATTAAATGGTAAATTTATCATAATCTCAATCCCAACAATCATAATCTTCCAATTTATGGGTTTCTAATCAATTTAATCAATCCAAAACAGATTTTAGTCCAGAACTTCCCCTTTTTATTAGAATCCTAAGTCTCAATACACAATTCCCAACATAATTAACAAATTTCCCATCCTAGAAGGTTATTACCCACCCTTTTAAATGATTAAACAACAATAAAATCAACAACCCGTCATTTATTCTGTGGTTTAACAATTCTAGTCTTTTCATTCACCATTAAAGAACCTTTAACTAGCACAAGAACTTAAAGATAATAAGTGAATGAACAATTAAAAGAGTTAAGACTTACCCTCTCAAATGAGAGCTTCACCCTAGCCTTAGAAAATCGCCTCACTTTCTGAAACTCGGTTTCGGTGTTAGCGAATGAATCGAATAATCAATATAATAAGCGAGTTTCTGTTTTAAATTCATATAATAATAATAATGTCACTATGTCGACCACCGAACGGTCACTATAATAGCCGTAAATCGCTGACCTAATTATTAACTCCCCATATAAGCCTGGCACAAGCTGGCGATGCCTCGAAACCACCGCTACGACGAATCTTCATTAACTCCCCCAACCCCGCGACGCAATCTCCGCCCACCGTGCCGACTCACCGCAGGGCCTCCCACTCATCCGGTCACATCCGACCAGTAACCTTTGGTTTCTCACCCAAAATCCCAACATCAATTTGAGGCCCTACAGACACAAACCAAACATACACAAATAAGTAAAACGCCCACGGACTTACCCGTGGCCTCGGAATTCCCAGCGGAGGTCTAATTTATGAGGTCTAATTTACTAAGTCACCCCCCAACGAGAATAAAACTAGTTTCCAAATAATGCACAACATACAATCAAATGCCTTAGTGTTTTTAGAATTTTAACTCTTTAAGTTTTTATTAGACTTACACCTAGTCTCAGAAATGAACCGACAAGGGTAAAATGGTCAAAACCTAGGTCGTTACAAATTGATCCTTCACTACAAGAAAACTTGCCATTAGGGACGAGAAAAATGGTCCCTAAAAGTCAATTTCTAGTCCCTAAAGGTCACTAACGACCAGTAAATTCTGGTCGCACCCCCGTCCCTATAGGCTTCGCCGCTAAAGGTCTTTAGGGACGAGATTTTGGTGCCGGTCGTCAAACTGCATTGGCGACCAGCTGAAGTCTGGTCCCTAAAGGACTTTTAGGGACCATATTTTAAATTCCTGGCCAAATTTTCTATGCAGACCAAAGACCCTGGCCGTTATTCTATTTTTATGGACCACAAGCTTGGGTCACTAAATGGGATATGGTCTTATTACATCCTATTTTCCTAAAAATATTTTGCGATTTAAAACATGTAAGATCAAATGCTTAGATACAACATTATGAACGACATCCGGCTTTCATATACTTTATTGTTAAATGAATAACATTCAATTAGTAGCACTGTATAGCCACGACGTATCTAAACAACCACCTTAAAAAGAACTAACATATATAGGAAACGACGTAAATCGTTTCTAATCCATGAAAATTGATATCGATCAACTCGTACGAATTCTTTCAAAAAGCTCCATCTCCCAATGTAGACTCATGTCTTCACAACCTACAAAAATATAAAATAAATTATGTTATGAAAAAACTATCAATTCACTTGAAAATTTTCCAATTTATCGAGCATAATTACATATGCTTCAAAATGAAAACACCAATGTAGAAGGATTGCAATTATAATAAATTAGAATTTCAAACACATGACTAGGATTTATTTACTATCAAACCAAAATTCTCATCTTATTTTTAGGCAACGAGTGGAAAAGGATATATAGGGGTACGTAATTTACCGTTGAGAAATATGAGATGCAGCAGCAACTTCAGAAATGAGAAGGCCTCCATTAGTAGCTCTTTGAGCATAATATTCAGTAGCATGTGGTTGCTGTGGAATATTATTATGTGCCCTCTTCCTCGTTAGTGCTGGAAACTATTCTGCAATTAATCTATTCAAGAGTTATAATTAATATATATCCAAGGTCAGATTCTAAATATAAACCAAGGTACAGAATTAGTTATGTTTAAATAGATATTCTTCTTACTAGGCTCAAAAAGTTGTATACGATGCAGGTTCAAAGAACAAACTAAGATTAACAAACTAAATGCCCAAAATTGAAAACTAAAGTATTTCTTAACTGATGAAATAAAGTATGTGTCAACTTATAAAAATAAGTACCAATGTACCAGCTTGTCTAAGTTTTTCTTGAAATGCTTAAAACAAGCAAGTTCGGATTCATTCGACTAAACAAAAGAAGATTTTAAATTTTTTTTTCTTGTCTCATCTGCATTTGCAGAAAAGCATCATATCTTCTAAAATGGACCAGTAACTACTTGAATCTAATTTATAACAAACATTAGATTTTACATGTCAAATTATATGTGGCAAATGTGAAAGTGCAAGAGGGGGGGGGGGGGGGTGAATTGCAAATTTTTAATTCTGGTAGTCAACTAGGTTAGACTGGTAGTCGACTGCTTGCTCGTAAAATACTAAACGTAAAGTGTAGTAAATGACACCAGGAGTTTTATACCGGTTCGCATTCAACGTGAATCCTAGTCCGCCTCCCTTGGGTTGCAAGGGTGATCTCTCAGCCTTTTTAGTTAAAGGTTTGGTACAATCGAGGTTTGAATGGAGCTCCTACGTCTACACTCAATCGCTTCTTAATCTTTTTGGATATAAAGCCTCACAAACTAAATTATAACTCTCCTTTCTTTTTCTTTACACTATAAATCACTGGACATACAATGCTTATGAAAAGTAAAGCAGAAAGTACAAGGAGAATGAGACTAAGCATAGAATATAGGTTTGTGAGGTAGCCCCTCTTATAAACAAGTCAGAGAGATCAACCTATGGTTTTGATCCTTGGAAACAAAATTATCGATTCTATTTCCAAGAATAAGGCCGGAGCCGTCGCTTTCCTTATGCGTCGAGGCGCATTGTCAATCAACAAAATTGTTACACTTCACGAGATCTTCCTTTAATGTCGAGATGCCCTTTCCTTCGTTGGAACACTTGTGTACCGCCGGAAAATAATGCCGAAGGTGTCGTTTCCTTTCTTGAATGATTTGGTACACTGGTCAGAGCCGTTATTCCATTAGTCGGGTTGAGAAGGCCACTGAGCGAGCCCACCTCGTCTGAGCCGTTTTCGCGGGCTTCCATCTTGTTGGGCCGATTTGTGGCTTGCATTATTCCTTGTGCAATTCACTTATTATACCTACACAAGTAAAATTGTCATCATAAAAACTTGACACACAATCTCCCCGAGGATGACAATTTTAAGTAATATGTAGTCAACTTCGTAGCGGATGCTCTCCCCCGAATGTGCGAAGGCCCCCGACTAGTCGACTAGTTCGTAGGCTCCCCCCGAATAGTTGGATCGCATAGTTCTCCCCTTTGGCATCACCAAAAAAAAAAAAAAAGCAAGGAAACAACAAGCACATGTATGAAGCATGGATAAAATGCAAAACTAAACAAAGACAAAGGTTTTAAAAAAAAAAACAAAGATTCAAACAAGTCCCAAAACATAGGCCCAAAAACATTGTTTAAAATGGGTACCAAATAAGCACATTTATAAAAACTATTCTTGGCAAGGCGAAGATCGGACGACGAAGGAAATAGGCTAACGTGTTGACAATAAAGATCCTTCATTTCCCCTTTGGCAATGGAGCAAGAAGACGCTCGGCATGGCGCTAACACCGTTCGAAGCTCGCGACGCTTGACCACTTCCTCGACAATAGCATCCACTCGACTCCGCGATTGACAGAGACATCAAGACCCGCCTCCTTAGTCGTATCACGAATCTTCTCGATTCAAACAAGCGTGGATGCCATTAAGTCTTTGACGGACTCAATTTTGTCATCCACAGTAGAAACTAAGGGTCTGATTTTTTCACTCGTGGGAAGGACGGGGATCCTCCGGCCGAGACGCCCGACGTTCGAGCACCCAAGAATCATCGTCAAAACATACCCCATGCTACCAAACGCCCTGTAGTTGTAACACCGCTAACCAGAAAGTAACGGGATAGTCGACTAAATCAATTTTGTGACTTCAAGTATGCGAGAGACGAGCATACCATAAGGAAGGCTAGGAAGGATTCGGGGGTTACACCAATCATGTAATTGATAATGACAGAGGACAAATTGATTTTCTTTTCGAGAGAAGACAAAAAAGGCAAGATAGCATCACGTTGGGAAATAGTGGAGATCCAAGACGAGGTACAACAAGTAGTAGAACCATAATGGGCCAAGACACGAGCTTCAAAAGAGACGTTGACGGACCAATTCCGAGCAGAACAGAGGCGAATCGAAAGGTTTTTTTGACATCATCGAAAGACACTTCGAGATTCAGCCGTGAATTTTTAGGTAGTTCTAAAACCGGTATCAGTGCAACCAAGAATGAGTCAAGGATGTAGCAATTTAGCAATAACGTGGGTGCCAAGAACCATGGTTTCGAGTTCATTGACCTTAAAGGACCGAAGATTAGCATAAAACATACGAACAGTGGGTGTCGTTAGTACATTACACATGAGGTTTTGAAAAAAATTTCAACCTTGATAGAAAAATAACTATGACCTTACAACATAAAGAAAGATATGGTCAAGATCAACAATCCTACCAGACGATGGTTTTGTCTACAAGAGACGAGAAGATTTCTCAATGGTGGTCATCCCAAAAAAAATTTCGAAGATCGGCGGGCTTATCAAGAACGGCTGGGGTTTCGATGAGGAGGGAGCACCTAGCTTACGTCGAAGGCACGCTTTCCAAGATTACAAATGGGAATGTAGCCTGAGGCGCCGAGAAGCGGAGGAGCTCACCGGAGGTTACGAGTCAGCGAGGGCGGAGAGAGACGCCACCGACGTCCCGAGTCCCGAGCTTTGGCGTGTGGAGAGAAGAGGGGCTTTTCGCAGCTTTAGCCACGGAAGAGACGAGAGACAGAGAAAGACGGAGAAGAAAACGAATGGTGAAAGAAGACAGAAAAGGTTTACGGGAAGATATCGTGCGAAAAGAGTGGTTTTACGGGGAAGGTAAAAGAAAAGGTAATTATGGGAAATGGGACAGTTTATGGGAAGATGGGACGGGAGAATTAGGATGGACATGCAATTTATGGCAAAGGATTTATTAGCCGAAAATTATGGCTTAAAAAATTAGACATTTATCAATAATCCCAATGATCTTTCTTAGATGTAAACGTTTCTTAAGGAGAGTAGGCTTAGTAAAAATATCGCCGAGTCGGTTTTCGCGTGTACAAAAGTTATTTCAAAATCTCCCCGAGCAACATGATTTCGTATAAAATGATGCTTAATATCTATATGCTTGGCCCTAGAATGATGCATAGGATTTTTGACGTACAGATAGCACTCGAATTATCACAAAATTTTGATAGGTTTCAAAAACAAGTCATAATCGCTTAGTTGATAAGACATCCAAATTAGTCATAAGATTGACCAACATTAACATATTCACTGGGCAGAGAGAGACGGATCCTCGTTTTTTGCTATTCCAGAAATAAGGGATTTTCCTGTCGGCAAGTACCACCGGTACTTTTTTTCTATCATCTTTATCACTCCGCAAAGTCGCATCCGAAAAAAAACTTCAAGTGTAAAATCATTTGTGTTGGGATACCATAAACCATAATTAGTTGTGCCACGAAGGTATCTAATGATACGTTTTGATGCTATGAAGATGAGATTCCTTGAGCAATTTTGAAATCTAGCGCACCTCGCACACACTAAACATAATATCCGGTCGATCGGCGTTTAGGTAAAGCAACGAGCCAATTATACCGCGATACGCTTAGTTTCATCAACAAGGTTTTCCCGCTTCATCCTTATCAAGAGTACAAGGGACCTACTGGAGTTCCCATAGCTTTTGAGTCCGACATTCCAAATTTTTGAACGAGTTCCTTGGCATACTTTGCTTGCGTATAAATATTCCACCGCGCTCGATGAATTTGTGCTCAAAAAGAATTTTAATTCTCCCATCATACTCATTTCGAACTCGCTTTGCATAAGATCGCAGAATTCTTTGCACATAGGGGTTAGAGCTTCCAAAAATAATATCATCAACATAAATTTGTATAATAAGATTGCCTGAGCAAGCATCTTTTGATAAAAAGGCTCGTATCGATCTTTCCTCCGATAAAACCGTGATTTATTGCTAAGGAGCTCAATGATCATACCATGCCCGTGGAGCTTATTTAAGACCATATAAAGCCTTAGTTAATTTAAAAACGTGATAGGAAAATTTGGATTTTCAAAAACCCTACAAGTTGTTCGACATATACTTCTTCTTCAACGAACCCATTTAGAAAAGCACTTTTGACATCCATTTGAAAGAGTTTGAATTTCTTAAAAGGCATATGTAAGAAAAATTCTAATGGATTCTAACTCGGCAAATGAGCAAATGTTTCATTATAGTCAACTCCCTCCCCGTTTCGTGAGTATCTCACAACGAGCTCTGCCATGTTTCGAACTACTTGCCCGCCTCATTTAACTTGTTCCCGTATACCCACTTTGTGCCCACGATTGATGCATCTTCGCATTTGGGAACTAGACTCCATACCTTGTTCTTTCAAACTCGTTCAAGTTCCTCTTTCATAGCTTTTACCCAATATTCATCTTTTAAGGCGTCACCAATTTTCTTTCGTCTATATTGAGAGATAAGAGCCGCATTTACATTATTCTTACTGACGTCGCAGTTTTCATCCCTTCACCGATGTCTCCAATAATAAATTTCTTTGGATAGTCGTGTTCGCTTCTCCATTCGTCAGGGATTGCTCCAATAGTAACATCGCCGACCGAGGGCGTTTAAGTCGACTCATAATGCCTTTTCTTCCGGGTCCCGTAGCCACCGCAAATATTTGACCGTCTTCTTCATCTGCAATTTTTCTTGTCTCGGCCATGTGATTAGTATCATCAAATACGACATGAATAGACCTTCAATATATAAAGTACGTTTATTATAAATTCTATGATCTACTAGCCGGGTGAGTAACCAAGAAATATACCTTCATCACCGCTGCAGATCAAACTTACCAAGGTTTTCCTTTCCATTATCGTGAACAAAACACTTACATCCAAAAGGATGAAAGTAACTAACATTCGGTTTTTTACCACCCGCAGCTCATATGGAGTTTTCGAGAATTGGTTCTAATTAGACACCTGGCGAATATGACACGTCGTACTTACCGTTTCACCCAAAAGTGACGTGGCAAGTTTGTTTCTACGATCATTGTTCTTGCCATATCCCCATGGTTCTCGTTCTTTCCGTTCAACCACACCATTTTGTCAAGTGAGATCGAGGTGAGGAGAAATTGTGCGTGTATCCTCGTCATTGGGTGCACTTCTTCAAAAGCCTTGTTTTTAAATTCTCCTCCATGATCACTTTGAATGGAAGTGATGTAATATCCTTTCTCACGCTAAACTTTCTCACAAAAGAACTTAAAATTCTTCGCAGTATCATCTTTGCGAGCAAGAAATATTACCCAAAGGCGAGAAAAGTCATCTATTATAACAAATGCATACCTTTTTCCTCCAATGCTAGTTAAAATCTAGTAGGACCAACAAGATCCATATGAAGTACCGCAAAGGTTTAGATGTACACAATATCTTTAGTTGAAAGAGTTTCTAGTTTGTTTACTTTTTTGACACGAATCGCATATATGATCTTTTTGGTATAATTGAGTTTTGGCAATTTTATTACAAGATCATGTCTCTCGCGTTTCTCAATTAGCGCATACTTGTACGACCAAGCTTTTTGTGCCACATCCACGATCTTCACCCAATAAGCCAAACATATACGACCCGTAGATTTTTTGACAGAGTCCGTGAGTATACACATTTTTGTTTCTCGTCTGCAGGAAGAATTTTTATCCCAGGATGTGAGTCCTCTATGACACAAATGTACCGTTTTACTAAACCTTACCTCAAGATCGAATCACATAACTAACTTACACTTAAAAGATTGTACTTAAGCCCTTTACCAACCAAACATTAGAAATATCACAAGAGTTATCAAAAGTGATAGTACAATACCGATTACTGCCCAAATGAGTTGTCTCCAAAAGTTACTAATCCTCCATTAAAGTCGGCCGACCGATTTGAATAGACTTTTTGTCACCGTCATATGTCTCAACACGCACTATCTAGATACCATTTCCCTTTTTTTATTTTTCTTACGGTGTCTCGGCAAAGTTATTTAATTTTTACTTGTTTAGGTACCCATGGTTCTTGGGTCCTTGATGGTTAGCTTCAATAATGCAATTAATTTTCTTGGGTTTCCATACCCATCCAGCATTTGAAAAACGAAATCTACAATTATGATAATTATGGCCAAGTTTTCCACAATTTCCGTAAACATGTTTGAAAAGATTTTTCCTTCCTTTTTGCAATTCGATTGATCGACTCCATGTACTTCCTGTGCCTTTTTTCGCCGAATTAGAGGTTCTAGTTGACTTACTCGCTTTAAAGCAACGCTGTTTTTTCTTTACGATTTTCTATCATTGGTAAGACCCTTTTCCCAAATAGACTTATTTTTTACCGCTTAATCGGTTTGACTTGTATAACCGTGACCGGAAGATTTAAAAGAAAGCATCTAGTTTGATTGTAAATTGTAAACTTCATTTCGAAAAGAATTTTTTTCTTTTTTCGCGTATTTCTAATTTTGACTCCCACTCCCTTTCTCTCTTCAATTTCCTATATTCATCAAAAGACATTATTTAGGTCTACAAGAGTTCGATCTAATAATTTCGAGTTTCTTCACATTTAGAGCAGGATGAGAACTTACCTTACTATTTTCTTCGAGGAGCTACTTTAAACACACATTTTCAATTTCTTTCCATTCTTCATCCGAAATTTCATCTTCACTCCAACTACCGAAGGCTCTTGTTTTCGATAACCTCTAGTTGGCTTCTTTCGTTTCGTGACATTCAAGCTATATGCCCATATTTTCCACACTCATAACACTTCCCATCATTCTTTGATCGCTCAAAGGAGGCCTTCCTTTTCTAAAGTTTGAAGCTTCCTTTTATTATTTCGATCGTCTCATGGCTTCTATCAATGTCCGGAAATCACGGCAACTTCTTCTTCTTTAAAGTCATCATCATTCTTCAATCTTCGAGCCTCAAAGCAATCACTTTCTTCTTTTCATCTTTCCGATATCTTTGAACGTGATTTTTCTCGAATGTTATCGCATTTCCTCTTAACTCATCATACGTGAACTTATCCGTATTTCCATCTTCCAAGACAATTGCTTTTGGTTTCCAAGTTTTTGGTAGACTTCTAACAAGCTTTCTTACTTGTTGAGAGTCGGGGTGTAAAGTTACTCCAAGGGATTTTAGTTCTTCAATGATCTTTACGAATCGTGAACATTGATTCAATATTTTCATCGTCCTTCATCAGCGAAGGCTTCATAATCTTGTTCAGAGCATCAATTTTTGTTTCTACCTTGACGTTCCTTCATAAAGGACTCCCAAGCTTATCCCACATTTCTTTGGCGTATTACAATTTGAAATTTTTGCATACTCCTCTCCACTTACCGCACAAGCAGCAAGGCTATTGCCCCGGCGTTTCTTCGTTGTCTCTTGTTGTTCTTTCTTTAATGTCAAAGGATTCCGCATCTATCGTCGAAGTATCCGTTGCCTTCTGTTTTCAAATACCGGTGTTTGGAACGTGGTTCGGGCCCTTTTTTAATCACAATCCGTGCTGATAATCTCGTTGACCGCACAAATATTCTGAACCTCTCTCCAATGACACAAGGTTCACCAATAAGACACGGTCTCTGTCATGGAAAGTGCCCATCTCGCAATATCAAGCCTGTGAATTTGATATCTAGCCATTTGATCTTTTCTCACGTGCTGCTAAGCAACCGAAAGTGACAATTGCTCGATACCAATTGCTGAAAGCAAGAGGGTGAATTGCAAATTTTTCGTCTTTAGGTCGACTAGGTTACCGTAGCCGACCCGTCGTCGTAAAATACTAAACGTAAAGTCGTTAAAGTAAATGACACCAGGAGTTTTATACCGGTTCGCATTCACCGTGAATCCTAGTCCGGGCCCCTTGGCCGCAAGTGGTGATCTCTCGGTAGCCTTTTAGTTAAAGGTTCGGTGCCAAATCGAGAGCCTGAATTCGAGCTCCTACGTCTACACTCAATCGCTCTTAATCTTATGTTCCTTGAAAGAAAGTGAAGTGACATATCATGACTAAGTTAACTGAAAACACATGCATAACAAGCATTATTGGAATAGTCTTAAACAAAATAAGAAGTTTAATAGTCTTCAGATGTTGTAGAGCTCTTAAACTTTCAAGTTATCTCCTTTCCATATCTCATATACAAAGGACGATATTTCTTTCACTCTAGTTTCCTTCTACCATTGTTGTTTACTCCATTATATCTTTCTTATCCTCTTTCATGAATCTATATGTTGTTCCATGTTAAATTATATTGCATTCACAATGTCTAAATCATGTTTCAACAAAAAAAACATAGTAAAATGTTAGAACAAATGTCATAGAATGAGTTAAAACTGAGGCGATGATTAGATTAAACTGATTTTCCCAAGGAAATTCCAGAGTTGTTGCAAGTATGACTTGGACGTAACCAAATGTAGATGCAACTCCTTCTAACATGAAGCCTTTATGAATAAGAGTGAAACTTTGTGTTACTAATTGGTGTGTGCTAAGCAATAATATTAGTAACTTCCATTTGCATTCCAATTATTCTAGAAGACACAGATAGCAAATAAGCCAATTCACATATATACACAAAGCAAACGACATTCAATCCAGAACACTTACCAAATTCCGGAAGTAGTCTATTTGTCAAAGTTGTTTTCTACGCAGGAATCAAGAGAGACATAGCATGTAATCACTGCCTTATCTTTTGCCAATCTCCGACCCCCCTAGGGCAGGGTGTGCTTGTTGTGTTCTTTGTTTTCAGCGATGTCCTACAGTAAAATTTCAAGCTCAAACTGCCAATCAAAAGAAAGAGGTCAAGCTCAAGGAAAAAAAAAGTTACTTTACTTGATCCTATTTTTTCCTCTTTGCTTTTACAATTATGTACTCGCTCATGGTCCAATCTTACATAACATTATTTCTTTTAAATCGCATTTAGGCACATCGCCCTTTGTGAGATTCAAAGGTTTCCTTCTTCGTAGGAGTAAAACACAACACATAAGTCTAGTTAAAGCAAAAAGGTTAATGACAATGGGGACATAAGAGAACTGACATCTAAGACTCCGAGGCTTCTTGGTTTTTGTGTAGAGCTAGAGTTAAATAGGGGTAAAAGATGGAGGGGTGGTATGGTGGAGCTTTTGCCAGAACTAAAATAGGATATAAAACAAAATTAGAGGTTTAAGTAAATAATTCCTTTATTAAATTAAAGTCAAGTTGTTTAGACAAAACTTACCATCCAAAAACAACCACCGCATGTGATCTAACTAATAATTTCATGAAGCTAGGCTATTCATTTCCAATACTTGATAGGAGCTCCTCTGTTTGAATGATCATCGGCGATTTCATTTGTATAGAACTTCCAGAGCTTATTTGTATATAACTTCCAGACCTATCAGCTGTAGCCCTCTCTTGGTTGCTGCTTCATGAGAAAAACAAATAATTGTCACTCTCAAATACCGAAGGCTTACAATTGTGAAAAATATAGCCAAAGAATGTATTGTATTAAAAGACTAACCTAATTGACCTGTGACTAGCATTAGCTACTGCCAGCTAAAGAATAAAAGGAACACCATAAGGGAGTGTTGAAATTTAGTAAGATCACAACTATGTTCTGAATCTAAAATTAGCATAAGCAAAGAGATCTCCCGAACAACTACCTAAATGTCGAACACAACAGAAGGAAAATGATATAACCTCTTATATACCCACCAAAAGGATTACTACCATGCTAGTTAAAAAGGTATTTGGCATAACAGAACGGGCATGAGAATGCAGTTTATACCTTTGATTATATCTTAAATGTTGTGTCGTAATGATAACTTATTTTGTTATTCAAAATAATACTAACAGACCACTAAAACACAAAAACTTTTACAGAGAGATCTCTTTGCTTGTGCTAATTTTAAATCACTCCATATAGGATTTGCTAAAGAGATAAGAAAGACAAAAAATATACACTAAGGTGTACAAGTTAGCTTACCTTCAAGGTTCTCTTGAAGCCACTTGGGATTGCTGTTCTTGGGAGAAAAGAAGCTATCCACCATCTGATAGGTCAAGTGCCAACTTAGTGGCATGAGCTTGCTGCTAATGAGAATGTGCTGAAGCATATGAAGAAAGATCTTAAAGGCTTTGGTGTGAATATTTATAGTTTCTAGGTGGTGTTTCTACATTATTTTACAGGGAAAAGAAGATAATCAACTACAAGCCATCCTATTGTAACTAATAAAATAAAACCGTAAAATAACAAGCTTCTTTATCCAAAGAGCTTTGAGCTTTTGCTATCTTATTTAAGATAGAAAATATGATAAAACCACAAATTTTTTAAGCCTATTGGGTTATCGGTTAAACCGTTAATAAAATTGGTAAACCGAGTCCCGAACCGATAATCCAATAATGAAATAACACTAAATCGTTAGTGGACCTTTAACCTAATAACTCGACACCAATAACCCAATCATATTTTTTTGGTTCGGGCTATCGCTTTTATCCGAAGTATTCACAGCCCTACTAGAGGTAGCCTCTGAACCACAATTCTTATATCGAGAGGAAACAACAAAAGGAATGCTGAATTTATGTCTACTGAAAAAGTAATGATTCTATCTAGTGCCAAAATAACAACCAATCTCTAGAAATTTAGACTTCTCAAAGGAAATTTGTGAACTTTTAGCTAAACTTCCAAACTATTCAGAGATGGCTATGTAAAAAATCTCCTAGAATAGATCAATTCTGGGCATCAAGTCCAGCCACATACTTCATAGAAAACTAAAATAGCAGGAAATCAGGAAAAGAATAAAAAAAATTGCAAGAGCACCGACACATGATGTCGGCAACGTAACCCATATCAAAATACAAAATAGAAACTTTTACTGCTCTTTGATTTTATTCAATATTCATGGAATCAACAGTTTAAATACCAAAATAACACCTTCGTTACCTTATGCACGAAAAAACAAAGAGGAAAAAAGAGTAACAGAGATTTCCAAAGTAAATTACCTCAAGAACCTAAAGCATCGGCTGCAGATATTTTGACTACCTTGAGTTTGATTTTGGATCTGGCAATGATTTCAAACAAATGGCGCTAGGGCTTTTGAGGAATAATTCTCTGGATATGTCCTCATTTTTGCTGGGTAAATTAAAGAACGAGGAAGGAGAATGGATCCAAGAGAACTCGAAAAAAGAAGTGTGTTGAACAGGAAGAAATCGCTGTTAACACCAGGAATGGTCGCATTGTTGCGGAAAAGAGGGTTTAGGGATTTTGAGATGAATTGTTGTAATTTGAGAGCGCTTTGACCTTTTTATTTCTTCTAATTTTTAGGAGGCAAAATTCATTGGCACTTGTCCCACTGGAACTAGAGAATTAGGGACCAGGTTGTCTATGATTTCAGGACCAGATTTGATTCCGTCGTTGATTAAATAGGTAAAATCGAGTATTACGGACCATAAGAATTTCTTGTCCTTATATGTACATTTTCAGGGACCAGATTTTTCACCCATCGCTAAAAGTTGGTCGCTAATAAGCCTTTTTCTTGTAGTGCCGAATACCATCGGCTGCAACAATATGCCCCAAAAAGGTCAATGAGTTCAACCAAAACTCACACTTAGAAAATTTGGCAAATAACTCTTGAGTTTGAAGAACTGCAAGAACGGTACGCAAATGATCCACATGTTCTGCCTCGGACCTAGAATATACTAGGATATCGTCAATGAACACAATCACAAATAAATCTAAGAAGGGCCTGAACACATTCTTCATCAAATCTATTACACCCCAAGTTTCGGTACATTGAGATTTATTAGGAGTTAGCTAGTTAACTATAGACACCGGAGTTATTGCCGAAAGGATGCAAGATCGTTGATGCTCGTTTTACAATACAAGAGTCCGAGTTCGTGTAATAGGTTGTGGAAGGAAAGTTAAGGACAAGGCCATTTTTCGGTTTTGATTTAATGCGCAAGTCGCTTATAAATATTATTGGCATGGAATATTAAGGGCAAACTTGGAATTCGAAAACCATTATATTTCAAGGATTAAGTGTACATGTGGACAAGATGACTAGGCAAGCAATAAAATTGGTCATCTTTATGACTTAAGAAATTCTAGAAACTTGGAGAAAAAGAAAGAAAAAAAAAGAACAAGGGGAGCCATGTGGCCGGCCACCTTGGTGTGGGCCATGGCCACATGGTTGGCTACTACTTGAAATAAAAGATGACCAAGTCATCTCATTTCATCATCTTCATCACTTGGAAACTTCAAGCAAATTAGAGAGAAAACAACAAGGCCATTCGGCCAAGAATATGAAAATTTGAGGGTCAAGAATTGATTACCAAAAATTATTTTCTTCTAGTTTCTCTACTAATTGGAAGGTCCTCGTCGACGTGGAGTGGGTGTTAGAACAAGAAAATCGCTCGTTTTTGTGTTTCACCAAAGCTAGCCGTGGGAGAAGTTGGTGGAAAAGGTAAGATTTAATCCTCCCTTACATGTTCTATGGATGATTTGAGCATGTTAGAGTATATGGAAATGAATGGAATTCATGAAACTATGGATTATGGTGTTGGCCGAATAGGTGCATATGTGTAGAGGTGAAGAATCAACTTTGTTTAGCATGTTTTGGTTGTTGTTGTTGTGAATTCTATGTGATGGAAATGAAGGTATTGAATGGTTTAAATTGAAGTTGTGATTGTTGTAAGTTGGGCCGTGTACATGTAGTATTATATAGGGATGAAGTACTAATTTTATTTAGTATGTTTGAAATATTGTGTTGCGGATTCTACGATGAAAATGAATGTTTGATGACTCATGTTGATGTTGCAATTGTTGTGGGCTGTTTTGGAAAGTAATACGATGTTAATATAGGTTTTTGTGTTCAAAAGAATGATGATTGTTGGCATGCGAATTGTTGGTGTAGTTTATGAATTCGGTAGAACAATTAAATGGTTGAATAGTGAATTGACTAGTTATGGGAATTGGAAAACGGCGTGTGGGTGTTTTATGGAATATCTTGATAGGAAATGATATTATTGATGTTGGTATTGTTGTTGTTGTTGTTGGTTGATGAATTGAGAATTCGGGCTAGGCACCAAAACAGGGGAGATGCTGCCCGATTTTCGGTAGAATATAAAATAGTTTAAGTTGGAACTTGAGATAAGTATGTAATACGGATACTAACATTAGTGTGAATCCTCTCGAATGTAGATTTGCGAGCTCGGGCGGATAGACGTAGCCAATAGGAAGTCGAGCAGGTATGTTAAGGCTCACCCCTTCTTTCTTTGGCATGTCTTAGTTGAAAATAAGTTATGACACGAATTTCGAGGTAACTCTATTCCGGTGATCCGAGCATGTTTATGATTCTCATTGGCTTCTTGATATTTGTATTCTTAATGTGATCAAATCCTAGTCCTTATGTCATTTGTATAATCAAGTTTCAAAAGTTGCATAAAGATTTTGCTTCCAAAAGAGTTTGTTTCTAAACGATTCCGAAACTACGAAAGTCCGTAACCTTCACCGAAAGGCTCGGATCGCTTTGATTTGTTCATAGAAAGTTTTGTAACATATGATGATTTGATCCTTCATAGGCGGGCTCGGAATGATTTGATATACGACTATGGTCCCTACGATACTATGATATACTTATGATATTTGATATGTTTCCGAGTACCGTCCGGAAGATTCTTGATATAACTATTGCCCGGATTTTCAATAACGATATGAGAATGTTGAGCTATTTCCTCGTGAAGCTATTCTCCATTGACAGTCTCACCTTATAATAATCGTTGCTCCAAAGTGAGACGAAGCGACCACGATTAATCCATAATATGATCGGAGGCTACCGAACTTATGTCACTCCGATAGATACATGACTTTATTTGGGCTCTCATGCATGCTACTGATATGACATATGAATATGATATATGAATATGATATATGAATATGATATATGAATGTGATATATGTATATGAATATGGGGAATATGGAAAAGGGCGAGAGCGTTATATACGCGTAACCACCTGATCAGTTGGTATGATATGATATGATACCATCTCGGACGCGGGATGTCACACCCCAATTTCCGATAGGGTGTGATGGGCACCCGACCCTTACCTAGGGCCGAGCGAACCGCGTACTCTCATAATACTCATAGCCATACTTCAGGGCCCACAAGGCATAGCATAAGCACGGGGTGAAATTTTTTTCGGAAAACGTACATGCCTTTCGTCTTTTCAAATCAAACAAAATCCGTAACCATAGCGAATCAGAAACACATGAAATTCATAACACAATGCGTACCGATACATCGGCTTACATGACGTTTACAAACGGACATCTCATACACACGACACCGTGTCGCAAAGTCTCTAACATAACTTCGACACCATACAAACGCACTCGACCGGCGAAAGACTCGAGGAAATGGAGCTCGCCAATCCAAATTTTAACATCTTCTGCTCATCCGTGGGTACCGCGCGGCATGAAACGCGACCCCAAGAAAGGGGGTCGAACGGAATATGTACCGAGTATGCAAAGCGTAAAATACGAAAATGAAATAATGTGTACCAAACGCGAGCATAATAGTCCAAATACCAACGTACTTCCATCCGGCATCCAAGTCATACATACACAAATCATACACACACGTACGCGGCACCCGGCGGTAATATTCCATACATGCATTCACACATATACCGCGGCCCGGGAACCCGGCTAATATCACCAATACGTAAATATACCGCGGCCAGAACCCGGTTAATATCACAAATAAATAAATATACCGCGGCCAGGAACCCGGTTAATATCACAAATATATAAATATACCGCGGCCGGGGAACCCAAATGTTAGTATCACAAATATATAAACAACTACACATACACGCATACCGCGGTCAAGAATCCAAATGGTCATGTCACGACCGCGGTCAAGTATCCAGCGGACGATATCACACATACACATGCCGCGGCCAAGTATCCGGCGGTCATGGCACGACCCGCGGTCAAGTATCCGGCGGACAATACCACACACATACCGGCCCGGGACTCGGCGAAAGAGGTAATAACAATACACACGAGCAGAATCGTAAGTAATCATACGTATATAATTTCTTTTATTACAAACTCAACAAAACAACCAAAGCACACCATTTCTTTAAAACCAAGACAATAGTTAAATTAGGTTTATCGGAATTAATATACAATAGTTACGATCTTCTGAAATCGTTCTTATGTGTCAAAATGTATTATCAAACCCAATGAGGTAGTTAAAATAACTATTTTTTTTTATAGCAATCGGAGCAATAGTCAAAAGTTTTCTTTCCAAAATCACACAAGTATACCAAACGGGCGACATTGGGAGATCTCGGGATGCGTGAGCCCCACCTCGGAGTCGAGCCGAGGCGGCGGACATAATTTACAAACATTAGGCTCCCTAAAGCCATCCGTAGAAGTTTCGGAGCGATCCGGATACGTTTACAACAACGTTACAAAGGTTTAAGCGTTCTTTTGATCAAATATAAGGATTATAATTCAATTGCTAATGAATAGTATGCAAAATCAAACTCGGATTTCCGAGAGCGGAATTATCCCCGAGGTTCCGATCTTAGCCTAGTAGGGCTAGGACATGCCAAAAAGAAGGAAAGGACAAGCTTTACATACCTTATTCGCTTTTTACGCTCGTCCAAACTCAAATCCCGTTTCCTCCAAAATCTACAATTGGTCATAAGTACCAAATGTCATTTATAAGCCTTAAGAATGCAAAGTTGGAAGTAATGCTTGTCTATAGAAATTTCGACAAGATCTCCCTGTAAGTATACCATCCCCGAGAATCCAACTCGACTAGATCAACAACAACCAAACCAACAAACATTATAACAATATCAATATTCAATCCCAAATGCATTCTAACATTACCAATTCTTTTTTTACAATTCCATGGCATCTCATTTATGTTCAATTCATAATTGTTCACATATTCAAATACCAATTCGAAACCTTCCAAACAATAGTCAAGAATGTTTCAAATAATCCGCTCGACATTTCAAGCGGCCGAACCAACACACTACCTAAAATTATCCAAACTCAACAAGAATAATGACAACATATTTCTTTCTTTCAAATTCATAAATCACACCAACAATTCACACTAACAACATTAGTTTCCATAAACACAAGAACACTATATTCAATTCACTTTAACTTTTAAAACAACTTCCCGACAACTACAACTTGAACTAGAATTATCAAACTTCCATTTCTCATCATAGATTCCATTGTAACAACAACCAAAATACTTAAGAAAATTGATTCATCCCTTTCCATACTATACCACAACCACACGGCCTCAACATATAATCCATATTTTTCATGAATTTCCCTCATTCCTACACACCACAACATACACAACCATACATAACATATAAAAGAAGATTAAATTCTTACCCTTTTCCAACTTTTCCACTTGCCAAAAGAAGCACTTTCTCGCCATGATATTTATACCACTTTGTAGAGAATCTTGAACTTAGTAGGAATACAAACAAATTATAATTTTGAATCAAAGTTGAAGGCTTCAAGATTTCTCTTTTTTTTTCTCTTCTTTCTTGCTGAAATTTCGGAAATTTGTGGAGCTGTTTTGCTGAAATAAAATGAAGTTTCTGTCCCTTTTAAAAACTCGCCAACGTCGGTTTCATCGTAGCTACTCCGTAGCGGTACCGTAGCGGTACCGCGGGAATACTGTTTCTGCGTGGACGGTTCAGTTTGTAACGTCTATAATTCTCTACTCCGATGTCCTATCAATGAACGGTTTGTTGCATTACAAACTAGACTCGACGAACTTCATTTTAGGCTTTTAAAACACCTTAAAACTCCACATATACTATGAGATATGCGCCTCCATAGTTGACTTAAAAATTCGCCCAGCATTTCCCAAATTTTTCGTCGAACTTATTTTCTTCGATTTACTCGATCTCGAAATATTCCGACGCACAAAATGCGGGATATAACACGGGATATGTGGTTATGGATCGGGCCGCACGTTCCGCGAAAATATATTATATGGATCGGGCCGCACGTTCCGCGAATATATTATATGGATCGGGCCGCACGTTCCGCGAAGAATATAATATCTGTTTATATATGGATCGGGCCGCACGTTCGCGACTAAGCATGCATGGTACCCGCCTAAAAGGCACTCAGATGTATAGGTTGCTCTTTATCCCATGATGCGATATGTTCTATATTTTCGTTTTGTTACTATTCATGCTTTGTATCCTTCCATATGTTGTTACTCATGCCTTACATACTCAGTACATTGCTTGTACTGACGTCCCTTCTTGTGGACACTGCGTTCATGCCCGCAGTAAACGAGTAGACGCATCCGATCCCTAAGGGCCCCACCAAAAGATATTGGGAGCGCTCCGCCTTGTTCGAGCTTCGAGCTTCGCTACCTACTACTTTTGTGTACATATTTGGGCACGGTGGAATCCGGCCCCGACTTGTGGATATATGTATCTTATTTAGAGGCTCATAGACAGACGTGTATAGTAAAATGTTTTTAGTCCTGCTCGCCTTTATGGATGTATAATCTTTTGGTAAAACCTACTGACACTCGTTCACGAGTATGTTATTGATGATTATGTCGAGTAAGATATGATTGTATCGTCCATATGGCCCACTCGCAGTACGAATAGAACACATGATAAGAGGTGCCGATATGATATTATCGGGCGCCGTCACGGCCTACCGGTGGGGTCGTGACAAAAGTGCAGACGAGCGCCGTCCTAGGGGTTGTCTACGAGTCGTGTCCGGGTAGCAGTCCTTTATGGGTGTGAAGCGCGCCACACTTATAAACGAGAGGTCGCTGGGGCATTTAGGAATAACCGACCTTCTTTGCACTCTAGATCGTGTGATAGAGCTATGTTACCGAGATTCCTCGTTCATCTCCTAATCGTTTGCTATGATTTTGGCAATGCACTCGTGGAAGAGGAAAGCTACGGCGGCCCAAAAGGGCAAGACCAAGACGGTGGCCGGGAGAAGAGTTGAACGGAGCCACGAGGTGGAGGTAGAAGAGGGCGAGTCTCATAACGGCCCCTCCTCGGACTTCTCATGCTCCGCCGGTGTCGACGCGAGCGAGAAAGAGTTTGACTCCGGCCCCGGTGCCACCCGGTTCCACCGCCGGCGGCTCGGGGCCAACGTGGCGAAGGCTGATTTAGTTGTCGACCCAATTGGTTGCCGCGCAAGCTCAGCGGCAAGGTCCGGGCCAAGGTGATAGGGCGGTGAGTGCGAGAGCCCGCGATTTTATCAGCCTGAATCCTCCAGAGTTTTATGGTTCGAAACCCAATGAGGACCCGGAGTGCTGGACAGACGAGATGCGAGGACGGCCGGCAGACAATACACGGCCGGACAGCGTGTAGCCGGGAGAGTTGGCTTCGTATAGGTGCGGGATGTGGCCGTCTGTCCCGCCGGTATATTGCTTGGATATCTTCGAGGGAGCAAATGCACCTCCTCCGCCTTTGGCAAGAGTTCACCGAAGCATTCTCGCGACATTATTTACCACGAGGTACGACGGCCCGAGTCGATCAGCTTCTTGAATCTTAAGCAAGGGAATACCGCAGTACGACCCCAATTTAATTCTTTGGCCAGGCATGCCCTGCAGCCAGGTAGGCGACATGAGACCGTGTGTATCAATTCGTGAGTGGTTGGGGCCACATTCCCCAGTTAAAGATTGTTTAACGGCCGGCTCCGGAGATGGGATAGATATCGCTCGTATTCGACCCGTGCCAGAAACGGAAGAACGACGACGGCGCGGAGGGTGACGTTGCCACGATGAGGGCGCGAGAAAAGGGCCGGATCTTCCCGAACTAGCAGGTGGTATGGGGGAGGGGGTGAACACAGCTATTCCCGAGGCATTCAGACCAATCAGTAGCCAGCGCACCTCCTCGATTCCCCGAGAAGTAAAGATTTGATCGTCCTCTCTGTTGGGACCAAGCCAGAGTTCAAAGGCTTCAGGGTCCCGATGCGAGCCGATTCGTGGGGGCGAGGCCCCCTACCACGGTGTACCGGGGCAACCTACACTCGGAGTTCGTATTTGGGGCCTATTTATGTGGCCAAGTGGCTTTTAAACGATGATTGTCCTCGAGGCAGTGAAGAAAGAAGCTCAAGCCGCCGGATCGGCGATTGTCATCATTCATGCGCCCTCCCGACAGTATGTATGAATGGGGCGGGAAAGGGGAAAG
>NC_081344.1:66795780-66921499 GCF_029784015.1 Lycium ferocissimum
GATTGTGAAGAGTGGGCTACTTATTGATCAGCCGTGATCGCATGAGATCTCTCACAAACGTGAAGAAAGACATGTACATAAATAAATTGGACAAAATTAGGATTTCGAGTTATTTTACCGTTTTTGAGTCATGGGAGCTAGGGTGGAGCTAATTGTTGGGATTTTCACCTACAAACATTTTTCTAAACACTCAATCTGATTTATATATATCTTGAATTCTCATGGATTATTACACCCAAAACAAGGATTTACAATTTTCACCTCCAAACACAATAAGGCATTCAAGGACTTATGTGGCGCATGATTACTTTCTTTATTGGGTACGACACCCAATGCACAAAGCATCTCGCGTAACAGGGTTCGGGGAAGGTTCGCACCACAAGGAGTGTGATATAAACCGTCTAACCTATGCAAGCATTAATGGTTGGTTTCACGGCTCGAACCCGTGACCTATAGCTTACACAGAAACAACTTTACTGTTGCTCCAAGCAGTGGCGATTCTATGTGTAAATTTTGAGGCACGTGAACCCATGGTCTTCCCATAAAACTAGATATTTTATGTACATATTTTCTAGAATTGGTCTAATATTACCTGATGCCACCCATGCTATAAAAAGGCTTAATGGTGCACTTGGTTAGAAATTTAGTTATTTACCAAGAGGAATAAGGATCAATTCCTGCTTAATGCATTTTTTCTCCCCTTTTTTAGTAGGAAGATTTCGCAAACCTTCTAAAGGAGAGATGCTTACGATGTGGGTCACCCATGATAGTAATGTTCAAGCACCTTAAATGAGATCTCATGCGTTAGTGTTGGTATGATTACTTTCTTTATTGGTTTTTAGGAATTTATACTTTTAAAAAAAAAATTATAACCCAAACACATTATTCAATAGTAATGTTTATATTCAACTATATTATTATAAAAGCATGAATATAAATGTTGGTTGACCAAAATATCCTTCAAATATTAAACGACTTTTATACCCTTGCTATTACTATTAACATTTAATTACTAATAATCCTAATGCTATTAAACTCCCAATCATCAGTCGTTACTAAACTCATTACCAAACCTATTTTACTACTAATTACTAATCCTTCTTACTAACTGTTACTACTAATTACTAATCCTATTTTTTTTGTTGAAAACTAATTACCAATCCTACTTTTATTGAAATACGTAGCATCCGACTTTTATACCTTACTAACAATTACTACAAATATCACTGATTACTAATATTTTTTTGTGGCGGAAAATTAATTATTAATCTTATTTTATTTAACTAATTAACAAATGAACCAAAAAAATAACACCTAACATAACGTCTATTACTGCAACGTAACAATTTGATCTCCTTTTGTTTTCTTATTTAATATAATATGGGAGCCAAATACTTCTGAAGAAAGACACACATTCTGCACGGCAAGTTTTGGTACTATCACTTCAGAAAGAAGATAACAAAGTTTGGTAAACTTTTCAAAAGGTATTAATTCTTCCCATTACTATACTTTTTATTTTCAACTTTATTATTTATGTTTAGAGGTTTCTGTCCATTTGTCAATAGCTATTGTCAGTACGAGCTGTCTCTTCTCATTAGGTATATTAGATATTTGCTTCTAATAAAGTAAATCAACCATATTAGATAATAAAAATTAATTTATATTTAGAGTAAATATTGTTTTGCGACTTTTTTTTAAGTTATTACAGGTGTTTTGAGAATACCAATGGAATCAGATTTGGTGAAAGAATATATGCCTATAAATAATCTTAGAAAGTCTCGAGATGTTCAATGGGTAATAAAGATATTGGACTTCTGATAATAGAATATATAAAAACAAGAGGTGATGGGAGGTAGTATTTGTTATATATTTTTATTATATTTCTTACTTATTCATATTTTCTTTATTAACATCAGATTAATTTTAAATAACTTTTCAGGGAACAAAAATTTAATTTTTCGATGAACGCGTCAAAAAGTGGAAAGATTTATTGGAACAAAGCAAAGGTTACTACATCATTAATGGTCGCGTGAAGGATTCTGACACTAGCTATTTATCCGTGAACACTGAGTTGGAAATATCGTTTACCAATTATACTATAGCCGAGGAAAGCAACAACTATTTTTTACCTCAATTTTTTCCAATAATTTCCTTTCAGCTGGAAGATGCAACAAAATCCACAAATGGAGCATTATTAATAGAGATAATGCTTGTCTGGAAATGACGTGCCACTGCACGTTTATAGAGACTAGTTTTATAAAAATTATGTATTCATTGGTATATTGTACACACGATAAATGCGTACTCAAAAACTAATTTTAATCAAGTACATGTATAATTATAGACAATTAATTTGTACTATATAAACAACGATAATAGACAATTTTTTTCTCCAATTGTTACCGTTCATGCCAAAAGAATGTTTAGAATTTTGTATGCATTTATGGAGATGGGACCAAGTTCTCAGGGAATATACAGCATACTAACCCATGTGCTACTCGCAGTCTCGCGGGTTCGTTTAAGGTAAAATTTCTCAAAGATACCTTAAGGCCTTCCTACCACGTTTGTACGCCTACTTTTTAATATTACCATTCGTAGCTAAAAATCGACCGATTTGTGTATGTTTTCGCATGTATTTGTTTCCAAACATAATAATATGTTTTGAGCTCCTTTAATTTCTTCATTTAAATTTGAAACTTCTTTCCGCAAAATCTAACCCTTTTTACAGTTTCTCTTCTTCCATGCATTCTTCCACATTCAAACGTAAAAATTCAAATTTCAAATTAAAAAACGTCGAAAATACTTGACAAAACAAACACGATATCATACTGCAAAAACACCGTTTTGATTTCACAAATTTCGTCTATTCAAGTTGTATTTATGTGATTTCAAAACAACACGATCAATCTGACCAATGTATTTGAAGTCAAAGTTTTTTATTTACCCATGTATTTGATAGCATAACTAATGTATTTGACGTTTCCAATCAAACTCCATGTATTTTATATTAAATATCATGTATTTGTGTGAGTAACGATTTGCATCACCCATGTTATTAGTGGTAATGTATTTGAAGTTTTCAATATTGATTTCATTTTTTATTTACCCATGTATTTGATAGCATAACTAATGTATTTGAAGTTTTCAATCAAACCTCATGTATTTTATATTAAATCTCATGTATTTGTGTGAGTAACAATTTGCATCACCCATGTATTTGATGGGATTAATTTGAACAAAATACATAAATATATAGAAAACTTACCATGTATTTGCGTCACCCGTGTATTTGAAACTAGATGAGCCGATGGAATTAATTTGAAAAAATACACAAATATATAGAAAAACATTACAAAAATTACACCACAACAATTGGTAGTTATATCATAGAACATACACAAATACATATAGTCTTCTTAAAAAACTTTCTCTCTCCCCTTCTCTATAACCACCACCAAGCAAAAACAATCGCTTCCACCAAGTTGATTTTGTGGAAGAATAATAACACAAATAGCGAAAATTTCACGAAACAAAGGAGATGGGATAGAACGTAAGTTTTTTTTTTTTTTTTCCTTTTTTTGGAAAAAAAGAAAAGAAAGAAAGAATATGACGAATCTTCTTGATTTGAGAATGGATGAAATTTTTGCGAAGGGTGAAGAGGAAGAAGACGATCATAAAAGGTAAGAAGTTATGAAAAAAAGGAGAGGGAATGGTAATGCATATTTGATTAATATTGTTACCATTAAAAGGGGAAAGATTGGAGGGCTAATTTTTAGGTGTATTTGTGAAATGGTAATTCACTCGTGTAGCTATAATAGTTAAATTAGAAAAGTATTTAGTTATTATTAGTAATTAAAATAAAAGGTAGTTATTGCCACTAATTATGTATTAGAAGTAGCTATAACGCGTAAAAATTCCTTCGTTCGTTTAATATGTTTTCCCTTCATTTATTTGAAACTTCTAACCCTTTTAAGTTGAATCCATAAAACCTCCTTAAAATATATACTCTATACCATCAATATTAATGTTATGTTATATCTCGTTGTCAAAGCGATACATATTACTCCTCCGTTTCAATTTACACGAACCTATTTTCTTTTTAGTTCGTGCAAAAAAAGAATGACTCCTTTTCATATTTGGAAATAACTTATGCAATGATTTATAGTTATATAAAAATATATGTGCCTCATTTTACACCAAAGCTCAAATAGGTTCACATAAATTGAAACGGAGGGAGTAAATTTTTTTTTTTTTGTTTCTACTTAATTTGATACTTGCATCGGAGCCCCGATCAATTGAGATACGAAAAAGGGCCAAATATACCCATGTACTATTGGAAAGGGCCAATATACCCCTCGTTATACTTTGGGTCCAAATATACTCCCGTCGTTACACTATTGGTTGAAATATACCCCTCCTCCGTTAAAGTTGTCCAAGGTGGACATTCTACTCAAATGAAACTTCAATTTTCTGATTGTAGCTTCTCTAGCTTGTAGGTTTCTGTCCACCAATTCTAACTGAGAGTCAAAAGGAAGATATGGAAGTAAAGCTGGAGGTTTTTGGCCATACACCACCTCATATGGGGACATCTTAATAGCATAATGAAAAGAGGTATTGTAGCATCATTCAGCAAGACCCAACCAATTAGGCAGTCTTTAGGTTTGTCAAAAGTCATGCACCTCAAATAACATTCCAAACACATGTTAGCAACTTCAGTCTGCCTATCTGTTTGAAGGTGATAGGTAGTGGAAGTAAGCAAAGAAATCTTTTGCCATCTGAACAATTCCCTCCAAAATTTACTCAGAAAAACAGTATCTCTATCCAAGACAATGGACTTAGGCAAACCATGGAGTTTAAAAACCCTATCCATGAATAACTGAGCTACATCCAGTGCAGTGTAAGGATGTTTGAGTGCCATAAAGTGAGCAGCTTTGCTCAGTCTATCTACAACAACATATATCACCTCTTTTCTAGCAGCTCTAGGCAAACCTTCAATAAAATCCATTGAGATATCTTGCCCCACCTTATCAGGGATAGGTAGTGGTTGCAAGAGGCCAGGATAAGCAACATTTTCCCCTTTGGACCTCTGACAAGTATCACATTCTCTAATGAAAGTGTACACATCCTGCTTCATCTTCTTCCAGTAAAATTCTTGTTTTAATCTGTGCAAGGTAGCAGTAATACCTGAATGTCCACCAATGGAACTATCATGGAAGATACAAATGAGTTTTTTCCTCAATGTTGCATTAGACCCCACCATAATCTTGCCCTTTCTGCTAAGGATGCCAGCTTGGAATTGGTAGTAAGGTTTCTGAGAATAGACTAGATGGACTGCATAAGTGTTTGTAAATGAGAATCTGATTGCCAGGACAATTTCACTTCTTCAATTATGTCTGTTGTACTCCAGAAATACAACAAAGTTGGACCAATTCGCCTCTTCTTGATAGAGCATCAGCAATCAAGTTTTCCTTACCCTTCTTGTACATGATAGAGTAATCATATCTAAGTAATTTGACAAGCCATTTCTATTGACTAGGGTAGAAATTCTTTGTTCAAGTAGGTATTTAAGACTATGATGATCAGTCTTATAGTGAAATGCCTCCCTAACAAATAGGGTCTCCATTTCTGTACTACAGTAACCAATGCCATCAACTCTCTTTCAATAGACCGGATTGATTTAGGTTTTTCAAATACCAAATCAAATTAATTGTATCGGATTTTTAAATCGATAAACCAAACCAGACCAATAAAAGTCGAGTTTTTCAACCAGGGGTTTTGTCGGGTTTTTCGAGGTTTTTTTTTCTTGAAAAAATCTTCATACAAAATATAACTGTTACTTCTAATATTTATTTAGTCCTAGTAAGATACAACTATATAATTAAGGTGTTTCTTGAGAAAATAACAAGAATGTGGAATGAGTGATGACATTGTAATACAATATTCAACAAAGATAATGAAATAACATAAAATAAATATTGCTAATTAATAAGGCATAATGAAAATGATCATCATCTAGAAATACTAAATCATGCTAAAATAAGTACGGCTAATAAGAATTAATTACATAATAAAGAAAAAAATAAAATTAAGTTATGTATTTTCATTGTTTAAATTAACAATGCAAACTAAATAATAGATATCCAACATTATTATCATTCCTACTGTGAGGCTTGAATTACTTTTGTGAGCATTGATATTGATTTGGTTTTGACTTTATTTGAGTTATTAACATTTATGGGTTATTGGAACACTCAAAATTCTAAGTCCAAGCTTGAAATAATATGTTAAAAGACAAAAACTATGAAAAAACTTAAGAAATATTAATAAATTACATTAAAATATTTTAAAAATTTATATACATGTACTGTCGGGTTGGTTTGGTTTGCCTTGTTTCAGTTAAAACCAAACCAAACCAATTATGATCGCGTTTTTTTTTTCCCAACACAAAACCAAGTCAAACCAAACCACTAGTCGGGTTTTTTCTCTGTTTGATTCGGAATATCGATTTTGTGCGGTTTGTCAATTTTCTTTGTGCACCCCCACCTATAAGGGGTCATTCGGTTCAAGGTAAGTTATACATGGATTAGTAATGTAGGGATTAATAATGTAAGGATTAGTAATTTATGAATTATTTTTTGTTGAGTGTTTGATTCACTGCACTAAAATTGGACACAAAAGATACAATTTGAATATTTTTTATTTTTAAAACTAAAAAGTAATTTTGTACGATTGTACTTTTGGATACTTGGCCTTTATGGTTTTCTTGAAACAAAACAAGGTTAGTGTTGTCATTTTAGTTTTTTTTTTTTTTTTTTTTTATATATGCACTCCATAAGTTATTCATGGATAAATTCTCCCATGGTGGTGGTGGTATAAGATAATACAACCCATGGTGTATTAAATACTCCCTCCATTCCAAAATAAGTGTCCTTTTAGGCTTTTTATTTTGTTCCAAAATAAGTAACGTTTTTGGATTTCAAGAATATTTTGGACAGATTCTACCAAAATTGCCCTTGTTTAAGTAATCAAGATTCATTAATTACATTTTCTTTTTCTAGACATTTAATTATATAAGCACAATATTTTATGTCAAATGAAATGGTGTTCACATTATACATAGTATCATGCTAGCATAACTCTTCTCCTATATATCAAAACAAAATTTTGGCTAATTTGTTAAATTATTGGCGATGAATTATGGATAGATAAATTGAATAGGAATTTTATTAAAAATCATGACAAAACAGATTTTTACTAAATGTTTAAGTTAATGATTTTATTGGAGTGGATTAAAAGTTCAATCCAGCCAATGGTTTCATTTAATCCAGCTCGGGCATGGGTAATTTAATTTTATCAGCAACGTACATTTAACAACTCCATTAAATTTTCATTCATAATCTAGATTTACAATTGAAATTTTTGTTAGTTGAAGGTTTAATGATACCCCCTCGTTAATTGTTCATCCAACTAAAGTTTTAATTAACTACTACTCAATACCCAATGTTCACTTAAAATATAATTAGCGGTAAGTTGGTAAAAACATTCCTAATTTTCTAGGAGTGAGCAATTTCTTAAAGGATGTGCATGAGCTAAAAGAGTCACTTATTTTGAAATGGAGGGAGTAATTTCGATATTAGTTATACATGTCCTAAAGTGTCAATCAAATATGGTACAAAATAATACTATGACAATTTTATCTAAGATGTCTTACCAAACGAGCTCTAAAAACATAACAGTCATATAAATCACTTCCTCCATTCTCCATTTTTAAAAACCTCAAATGTTGTGTAAACAGTAATGAAAACCCTATCTCTATCTAACCACCGACCCGTTTGCTCCATCTTTGACCACCACTACTCCATTTTTTCCGTTCACTGGGCAAACAGTAGAATAAATGTTCAATTGAAAATTTTAATATTGGTAATTAAAATTTATACAACAACAACAACATACCCAGTGAAATTCCACGGTGTGGGGTCTGGAGAGGGTAAAGTGTACGCAGAAATTACCTCCATCTCCGAAGATAAAGAGGCTGTTTCCGAAAGACCCTCGGCTCAAGAGAAAACATGACGAGAAAAGATTAGATAAGCACAAATAGTTCAAAGCAATACGGAAATAAAACTAAAGAAACCGACAAAAGCCATGCTAAAGCAGTCTGAGAAAAAGAAGCAATAGCTATCACAAATACATACGATAATTGCGGTACAAGAAACAACTAATATTTGCAAGAATCGAAGGACAAGAAAATGAAGATCGAAACTGCGACTACTAGTACGACGGGATACGTGGGACTACCTATTAGCCTTCTACTCTAATCTGAGTCCTCCATAGCCTTTTATCTAAGGTCATGTCCTCGGTAATTAAAATTTATATTACATAAAATTAATAGTGTAAAAATATTATCATTCAAGATGGTTAAAGTTATCTGATACTCTCCGAGGTAAGTTTTTGTTCACATCGTTAAAATTAAGAGTACTTGTTCAGAATTTTAAGAGGACAAAATTATCCCGTTTCAAATAGCTTAAGGGCAAAAATGAACCTTTTTTCCTTGTTTAGAACAAGCGTTAGTAGGGAACAAAATTTTGAGCTACTTGGATAGATAGAGGATTTTGAGCTAGTTGACTAACGACAAAGGTATTTTTACACAAAAAGAACGAAATGGCGTGAAATTGACCTATTTCGAATAGTTTAGGGGTGCTTTTGGATAGGTATTTGTTGTTACTCCCTCCATCCCAATTTATGTCATACATTTCAATTTCCGAAAGTCAATTTAACTAACCTTTGAAACTAAATTGGATCAGATTAACTTAGTATTTTAAGATGAAAATTTATATATTTGAAAGCTACATAAAAGTATCGTAAATAGTAATTTTGCTCATATCAATTTGGTGATAAAATATATCTTAAAATGTTAGTCAAAGTTCATACAGTCTGAGTCCCGAAAAACAAAAAACATCACATAAATTGAGACTGATCAAAGCATATTTCAAAAATTATTATTTTCCCAATTTAATTAGCCACCTACACCTAAAACGAACCTAGAAACTGATATGGAAAATATCAAATCCCCTTTCTGCAACATTCACTGTCCAAACTTAGTATTTTAAGATTAAAATTTTTATATCTAAAAGCTACATAAAAAGTACCGTAAATAACAATTTTTCTCATATTAATTTGGTGAAAATAAAGTTCATTATCCCAAAAAGCGAAAAATACCGCATAAATTGATCCGGATGAAAGTATATTTCACAAATTATTATTTTCCAATTTAATTGGCCACCTACCAACTGTCCTAATAAAACCTAGAAACTGATTTGCAAAATCTCAAATCCCTTTTCTGCAACATCCACTGTACAAACTAGCAACTAATGAAACATTACTATATTATATAAGAGCAAATGTGAGGACTTTTGTAGTCCTCACAATAATTTCCCAATTTTTTAAAACCTTTTTAATTTATTACTTTTATGTCCTAATCTTATTTATTTAAGTCAATTTTTTTGTTTTTTGTTTTTAAAGTCTACTTTTCAAAAGCTATCGAACCTGGGGACTTTTGTAGTCCTCACAATAATTTGAAGCCACCTTGGTCCATGACTCATACTCCTTGGTCCATGACTCATACTCCTTCATTACCCACACATCCGTCTTGATCTTGCTGTAAGAGAAAAAAACATAAACTACCTCCTGAATACCATAGTTCACAGTCTAAATAATTATCATTCGGGTCAGGCAACACTACATCTCCAAATATCTCATCTATGAGGTTGAATGAAGTAATAAACCATGTGGAATTCCTACCACCAACACGATAACGATCCGGATCGGCGATCCCCCAATGAAGTTTTCCATTTACAAATTTATCAACTTGATCCAAAAATTTAACATTTGGGCATTCTTGAATCATTTTCCAAGAACTAGTTCTCAAACTATAAACACTAACATCATTCTTATAACAATTATTGCATTTGTTTTCCACAATTTCTACAACTCTGTAATCACTTTGACACTCAATATAACCAAATCCATAAGAAAAATCATTACCCTCTTCTTTAAGATGCAGATTAATTCCTAAAGGGGGCAAGTTTTTCAACTCTGTTGTAGATGGATTCCATAGAAACAAATCCTCAAAATCACAAGAAATACAGAACAATCCATCACATGAACCCAAGATTTGATATCCTATACAAAATGGATCTTCCCCAACAAACGCAAGATCAGTAGGTATGTGTAAAGGTTCTTCATACATAGTTGAGTAAAGAGACCTAGGGTGTGTTCGGAATGAAGGAAAATGTTTTCCTGGAAAATGTGTTCTTGGAAAATAAGTGAATTTCTACTTATTTTCTCATGTTCGTTTGGGTAGCGGAAAATAAGTGAATTTCTTACTTATTTTCTCATGTTTGTTTGGTTAGTAAAAAATATTTTCAGGAAAATACACACCCAAGCCCCACAACTCCACCCCAACCCCACTCTCACCTCCACCCCACCCCCACACCCAACCCCACCCCCCACTCCCCAACCCCCATTTTTTTTTTTGAAGTATTTAATTTTTTTCTGGATTTTCTCAAAATTCCTGATACAATTGTATTTGAAATTTTAGGCTAAATGCTGATTTTCAAATAAAGTGGAAAATATTCCGAAAAAATGAGTAGTTCTCCTGACCAAACGGGTTCGTCAAATATACTTTATAGATCACCTTTTTAAAATATAATTTTTAAATCCCATGTCAAAAATGTAATTTATTAAAAGCAATTTCAGAAATGCATTAACTATTCCTTGTACGTAAACCACTTTTACTCATACGTTTTACATATATTTGAAATTTTGAAAGAAAAAGAAAACTTCTTTTTTTGAAGGGTGAGAACTGGAAGCAAATTAACAATCAATTTACTACAAGAACCCGTTTGGCCATAAGAATTTTTCACTTTTTTCGGGGAAAAGCTTTCACTTTATTTGAAAATCAACGTTTGGCCATGGAAATTCCAAATACAACTTGAAGTTGTATTTGAAATTTGAAAAACACCCAAAAATCTGTTTTTACTTTTTCACTTTCAATACATTTAAACAACCAAATATTCTTTGCAAAAAAATATAACCAAACACAACTTCATCTTCAACTTCAAAATTTCAAATAAAGTGAAAAATATTTGATTTTCATGGCCAAACGCTTACTAAATGTTCAGTTGAAAAATGAAATTGTATGGCTCAATGAAAAAAAAAAAATCGTACCACATGGTACCTTTTTCTCTTGCTATTTCACTTGAGGTTAAAAAAGAAAAAGAAAAAAGAAGGGAAATGATAAAGTGAAAAGAGTATATAAGAGAGAGAAAGGATGGGCAAGCAAAATTACTTGTGGGACCCGAAATTCCATTTGTCAAATAATGAATGGAGCCTCACACAACTTTTGTTGGTTGAGCCTCTGCCACCAAAAAAAATTTCACCATATGCTAATGATCACCAACCATCTTTTACCAAATAATGATAGTTATGATTTTGGACCTTGTGTATGCATTTGGGTATATTTTAGCCCTATATTTTGGATGGACAATACAAGGACACCAAAACCAAAGCAGTCTTGGGCTCGAATTTGCAGAGTCCAAAAGTGTATGGCCTTAATTACTGCAACAACAACGACCACATACCCAGTATAACCCCACAAGTGGGGTCAGAGGAGGATAGAATATACGTAGACCTTACCTCTATCTTGGAAGGTGTATGGCCTCTATTACTTCACAAGAAATTTCATGGATTGTCCTCCTTACTGATTAATGTTTAACTTTTAGTCGCATTAAGAAAGGGAAAGAGTTAAATTTATCTCTTCACGATTCGAAAATGATTAATTTTATCCTTCGTTATGCTATTAGTGTAAATATACCGGGGACTTTAGCCAAATGGCTTAGCTATACTCTTCTTTTGTTAGGCATGTCCAAAGGTGAACACCCTATCTCACATGATATTGACATTTGGATGAGGTGGACACCACGTGGCAACGTCAGAGGTATTTTTGTACTGATACTCTGATAGTATAACTGAGGTTACATTGATCCTTATTGCATAGTGAAAGAATAAATTTGACCATTTTCCCTTTAAAATGGTGTAAATAGTATCCACTAGAATTTGTGATCTTCCTCCTCTTTTTGCTTTTCCTCCTCCTTGTGTTTCCTTCTTCTCTATCTTCATCATATATGTTGTAGAAAGTTGAAGACTCGTTGCTTATTTGATTGAAAAACTTGAAAGACACAGTTGATGGAATTTGTTGAAGAAGACAAACCATAATTGTTGGGATTGATATCAGAATATTGGATATCAACTTTGGCGTCATTTTAGAGTTGATTTGGATCATTTTTAAGTAACCCATCAGGACATCATGTACCAAACACATCCATTAGATACTCCTGTGATCTAACAAACTTTACGAATAATGTTTTCCAAAGTTACTACACAATTTGTACTAAATCTTGATGATTCAAACGGATACGTGACAAAGGTTTATATGATATATCGAGACAGGTAGAGGCTAGTTGGAGTTGACCGTGCACCATGTCAATAGATTCCCGCAAACACGAAGCTTTACGTCCGCCGAGATTGTGAAGAGCTGGGCTTCAAACCGAGAGTCGTGATCATAGTCGTGATCATATGAGATCTCTCACAATCGAACGTTAAGAAAGACACGTACATATATAAATTGGACAGAATCAGGATTTCGAGTTATTTTACCATTTTTGAGTCTTGGGAGCTAGGGTGGAACTGATTGTTGAGATTTTCACTTATAAGCGTTTTTCTAAACACTCAATCTGATTTATATCTTTAATTCTCATGGATTATTACACCCAAAACAAGGATTTACAAGCAATTTTCACCTACAAACAAGACAAGGCATTCGAGGAATTATGTGGGGCATAGTTACTTTCTTTATTGGGTAGGACACCCTAGTGCAGAAAGAATCACGCGTAGAAGGGTTGGGGGAAGGTTCGCACCCTGAGGAGTGTGATGTAAACCATCTAACCTAATGTAAGCATTAGTGGTTGGTTTCACGACTCGAACCCGTGACCTATAGCTTACGCAAAGAAACTTTTATTGTTGCTGTGATTCTATGTGTGAACCTATGGTCTTGTAACACCTCGTACATTCAAGCTAAGCTATGGTCATGATTTAGGACTTAGGAAAATCAGATGGGGGAGTGTTAGAATTAAATTCGTTTCAGTTTAGTGAAGTATTATAAATACGCTCATTTATACGGACCATACTTTAGGATACAACCCGTACTTGTGTCGTACTTTTAGATACTAGCCGTACCATGGGCCGTATCGAAGCAGGTCTTCAGCATTATGTTTTGAGCCAAGTGAAATATAGACCATATATATGGAACGTACAAATATGTACGGGTCGTACTTCTGAAATACGACCAATGTTTTTGTCACACCCCAATTTCTGTTAGGGCGTGATGGGCACCCGACCCTTATTTAGGGCCGAGCGAACCCGCTGACTCACATAATACTCCTAATCACGCTGGCTTCCAAATTATGACACAAATACATAACAAAAAATTTTCGAAGAATAATATACACTTTTCCTTTCTTGAATCAAAATAATCTGTAACATATAAAACTTTTAATACAATGCGTAGTAATACATCGGCTTACATAGCCGCTACATAACCGATAACCCACGACGTACGTTCGCAAAGTCTCTAAATATAATATGATACTATAACATAATACTTTGACTTCGCAGCACCCGAGCAACCGGAGCTCGCCAATCCCGCCGGAACATCTTCTCGCTAATGTCTTTAACTCATCCGTGTATTCGCGCGGCATGAAACGCGATTTCGAAGAGTTCGCACGGAATATATACCGAGTATGTAAAGCATGAAATGTAGTAAGCGGGATCACACCGAAGTAAAGAGTACGTAAAATCATCTTTTGAAAACATTTGTCATGTATATGCATATATCGGTAAGTAAAATGTTATCATAATCATTTCGTCATATCATCGTATATATATATACGTACCGCCCCAGTGAGGGACGTGAGTAAAATCATATCATACTCATGTACGTATGCGTATATACATATATATACATACCGTACCCGCCCTCTAGTGAGGGACCGGGTGAATAGCGTGTCCCGCCCCGCTAAGGATTTGGCCGCCATCCCCATCTCATCACATCATCGTATCATCATATATATATATATATATATATAGCGTACCCGCCCTGGGAGCTAGGACTCGGTGAACAATGCAGAAGTTGCACGAATGCGTACCGGCCGGGACTCGGTGAAAGATGCATTGAGGCATGCACGAGCAGAGTAGTGAGAAACCATATATATAAATCATTTCAAAAGGCTCAATGAAGTAATCATAAACGAATCGTCATTTGAAAATCGGGACAATAGTTATATAAAAATCTTTCGGACGGCACTCGGAAACGTATCAAATATCATAAGTATACCAAAGTATCATAGGGACCATAGTCGTATGTCAAATCATTCCGAGCCCGCCTATGGAAATCAAAGTCATTATACGTTACAAAACTTTCCACGAACGTTTCAAAGCAATCCGGTTCTTTTTACGAAAGTTACGGACATTCCTAGACGTAGAATCTTTTAGGAGCGAAATTCTTTTACGCAATATTTGAACTCCAAATATACATAAGGCTCAAGGACCATATGAAGCATATTACATCATGAAGCAAATGAGGATCATATACGTATTCGGAACGTAAGAGTGGAGTTACCTCAAAACACAAACCATGCCATACCTTAGTTACGCCTAGGACATGCCAAAGAAAAAAAGGAGGGTAAGCCTTACATACCTTAGCCGCTTCCTAAGCTAATCCGAACTTACGTCTCGACTCTCCGAGGTCTACACAACATCAATAGATATCGAACATTAGTCATAAACATCGAAGAATCCAACTCCAAGTCATTACTTTTTCTACCGAAATTTCGACAGCACTTCCCCTATAAATTAGACATCCCCGAGAATTTAACTCGGCCATATCAACAACAACCAAACCAACAACCATACTAACAATAAGCAATTCCAAACGCATTCCAACATTAATAATTCCTTTCTACATAATTCGACGACATTCATATATATTCAATTATATTCAAAGCAACTACATGCTTTCAAGCTAGTATCGATGCTCGCATGTTCAAGGACTAACCCAAGGCCATTCAAACAAGATTTGAGAACCTTTCGGACAATCCACAAATTTATTCAAATCAGCCCATCCACACACAAGGCAACCCGAAACACTTCAAGTTCAAGAAAACAATTAACAATACATTTCTTCCTTCCAAATTCATCAACTACACTAACAATCCACACATTGACAACATTATTATCATAACTACAAGGAGCCACATTACAATCTTACTAACTTCTAAAACAAAAGCCAACAACAACCACACTTCCATTTGAATCATTAAACTCTCATTCACACCATAGAATCCACAACACAACAACCAAATTACACTAAATAAAATTTGTTCATTCCTTGCCAACAACACAACCTATTTTCGGTCACCACAACCAACCCACCACTTTCATGATTTTCATCCATTTTCACACATTACAACAATACACAAACATGCCAAATACACTTAATTCATTATTCCTACACACCACACACTACACACGGCCAATACCTACACATGCACGGTTTCATCCCAACATCCATATTTTCATAATTTTCATTCATTTCTACCTATTACAACATCCACAAACCATTTATAGCATATAAAAGAAAAGATTGAGTCTTACCTCTTCCATCCCACTTCTTTCTCGGCCAGAGTTCTACATAGCAAAACGAATGGTTTTCTCTCTCCAACAACCCTTCCATGTCGACGAGGACCTTCCAATTGATATGAAAACTTGAAGAAAACAATTGCGCATGATCACTTTATGTGGCTGGTCCGGCCAGCCCCTCTTGGCCGTGACTCTCTTTTTTTTTTTTCTCTCTCCATATTTCTTGAAATTTCTAGGAGTCACAAATGATGAAGATGACTAATTGTCATCTTATACACACATATATATATGTAAATGGGTGCACATGGCCGGTCATGTGCACCCTCTTTTCTCTTTTTTTTTTTGTTTTCTTTTTCTCAAATTTTCTAGAAATTTCCAAGAGATGAAAATAATGAAGATGACTTAATAAGTCATCCAATACTACACATATTCTTCATACATGTGGACTATGGCCCACAAGTCATGTGCATGGCCACATGGTTATTATTTTTTTTTTCATGAATCTAAATTCCAACACTTCACTTTTGGCCCTAAATTTTTATGAAATGTCTAACTTTCCATCCGACCAAATTCATAAGCACTTATGCGTTAAAACAGAGTCGGAAAATAGTCTTATTCTTACTCGTCGCAACCAACTAAAAAAAATATTCCGACGTACGAAATGCGGGATATAACAGTTTTACAGGCCATATAAATATATACGGACCATACTTCATGACTGTATAATTTTCGACGCAATAAAGTATAAATACGTCATGTTCAGTCCAAAAATTCTATTTTCATAATTCCAAGCCCTGGCACGAATACATCAAGGTAAGTCACTTCTAAGCATCCCAAGTGAATTCTAGCATATACTCATGAATATTAAAAAGGAATTCATTGTTCCTAACCTAGGGTTTTCAAGAAAACCCATCTCAAGGCTCCAGGTTCAAGCTTTTGGAATTCTATTACAAGTTTTGGAGCATTACAGGTATGTAGGGTTTCTATCTACGTGTAGGAATATCATTGTTCTTTCCCACACCACGTTCTTTCATGATTATATCAAAGTTTACCAAAACTAGGGTTCTAGACATGGACATGATAACCCTAAGTACATGTACCATGATATACCATGTTTTTATGATTAATTCGTAATTGTGTTCTTAAAATTCCATTCTGGTTATTGAGAATCTGTTCGTAATTCATGAAAACCCATACTTTGCATTCCATGGGTTCTTAAATGCAAGATATGAACTTTCATGTATATTTCATAAAATTCTACATGCATCCATGTTTCATACAAGTTATACTATATACCTATATCCATGCTATACTATACTCACGAAATCATGTTTACAAGCTATGTTTGTGAATCAAGTTTACAAGGCATGCTTACAATCCATGTTATACAGACCATTCGCCCAGATGCCAACTGTTATACCTCGCATTTTGTACATTTGGATATTCCGAGTTAACGGCGGAAAGTTAAGGGCAAGGTCATTTTTTTCGGTTTTGTTAAGAATGCATAAGTTGCATATTCCTTTTGTTGGTATGGAGCGTTAAGGGTAAATTTGGAATAAGAAAAAACGAGGGGCTAAAAGTTGGAAAAAAATCTCATGAAATGGCCAAATGGCCATATATGGCCGTGGGGATGTGGGACCCTCTCCTCCCCCCTTGGTTGGCCAAATTTAATTAGCTCAAAATTTTGAGGGGTACATGTGTTCATTTTACATTTGTAAGGGCCAAATATATATATATATATATATATTATGGATGACCAAGTCAAATTATTCATCTTTCATGATTTAAAGAAATTTCTAGAAAATTGAAGAAAATTGGAGAAAAGAAAAAAAAAAAAAGGGGTCGGTCATGTGCATGGCCATGTGCCACATTTATATATATATATACAAGTGTGATGCTAAAAGAAGACACAACTCATCATTTTAAACTTGGAAAATTCAAGAAAGATGGAGAAAAAGAAAGGAGAAAGACAATTGGCCAAGTCGTAAAAATGGTGTCTTCCATCTTGACCATGAAAAATTCTTTTCTTTCTAGTTTTCATACCAATTGGAAGGCCCTCGTTAACGTGGAATAGTTGTTGGGACAAGCGACGCGTTGATTCTTGCAAAACAAGCACTAGTTTAGGGGAGGAACTTGGAGGAAGAGGCAGGTTTAATCCTTTCTTGTATATGTTATGGATGGTTTGCATATGTTGTGGCATGTATAAATGAATAAAACCTAGCGAAATGATGGTGTGGCGTGTGCCGTGTATAGGTGATGTTCTATAGGAGCAAAGAACTAATTTATTTAGCATGTTTGAATTGTTGTACTATGGACGTGTTGAGCATGTTGTAATGTGAAGAAATGGATGAAATTCATGAAGTTGAGGGTGATGGTGTGGTGGACGAATAGGGGCTGCCTTGGGTGTAGATGGAATGAATTAAACCTACTTGATATCTTGGTTATTGTTGTTGTGAATTCCATGATGAAAAAATGAAGATTTAATGATCGAAATTGAAGTTCAGAATCGTTTGTGGGCTGATTTACAAGATAATGTGATTTCAATATAGCTTCTTGCATTGATGGAAATGATGTTGCTAACATATGGAATTGTTGATATTGTTTATGAATTTGAAAGAAAGAAGTGTGTTGTTATTGTTTTCATTGAGTTGGAAGGTTTCAGGTAAGATTGGATGTTGGTTTGGACATCTTGAATTACTTATCGATATTGTTATCATGATTGTTGTTTGGTTGTTGTTGATTTGGCCGAGTTGAATTCTCGGGGATGTTGACGTTATAGGGAAATGTCACGAAATTTTTGTAGACAAAGTGTTAATTTGGAATTGGATTCTCAAGTGTTATGGCTAATGGTTGATACTTAATGATATTATTGTAGATCGTGAGAAATCGGGAGACGTAAGTTCGGATTAGCTTAGAAGCGGCTAAGGTATGTAAAGCTCACCCCTTCTTTCTTTTGGCATGTCCTAGTTGTAATTAGGCATGTTTCGAGTAACTGCTCTTAATTTCCGAGCACGTTCATGATTTATAATTGTTTATTGATGTTAGTATCCATAATATGTTCATGCTACGGTCTTTATGTCTCGATATGATTGGATTAGAATGTCGTATAACCGGTTTTGTTCCTAAAGAATTGGCTAGAAATGTCCGTAACTTTCGTAAAAAGAACCGGATTGCTTTGAAACGTTCGTAGAAAGTTTTGTAACGTATAATGATTTTGATTTTCATCGGCGGGCTCGGAATGATTTGATATACGACTATGGTCCCTACGATACTTTGATATATTTATGATATTTGATACGTTTCCGAGTACCGTCCGAGCTATATTTGATATGACTATTGTCCGATTTTTTTAAATGACGGTTCATTCGACATTTACCGAGTCTCTCGAAAATGATTTGTGTGCGTATGGTTTCTCGCTAACTCGTGCCCGCCTCACCTCAATATGTCCTTCATCGCGTCCGGGCCGGGGCTGTGTATTCGTGCACCTCATTGCATTGTTCACCGCGTCCCTCACTAGATCGGGGCACGTTATATTTACCGCGTCCCTTGCTAGCGGGGCCGGGGCATGTTATATGATATGATGATATGGGGGAGGTGGCCGGGATGGCATATGATGATTCCTTTACCGCGTCCCTCGCTGAGTCGGGGCACGTTATACGTACACGATATGATGATTTTAATTACCGCGTCCCTCCTTGAGAGGGGCCGGGGCACGTTATATACACTTTACATATGTATATTACGATTTTACTATTAGAGGGCGGGGGCACGTTACATGTTTTTACGATGATTTTATGACATTGACATGCATGACATATGTTTTCAAAAAGCAAGTCTTACGATTTTACGTACTCTTTACTTCGAAATCGATCCCGCTTATTACATTTCATGCTTTACATACTCTCGTACATATTCCGTATCCCCCTTTCTTAGCACAAGTACACCCTGAGTGAGCCGAAGATATTAGCAAGAGGATATTCGAGCGGGATTGGCGAGCTCCATTTCCTCGGAGTCGCCGCCGAGTCGGAGTATTATGTTATGGTTTCATGTTCCGTGTTAGAGACATAGACGCGGGCATAAGATGTCGGTTATGTAAGTCGGCTATGTAAGCCAATGTATTATTACGCATTGTGTTATGCTTCATGTTGCAAATTTTTCTTTGTTTTGAAAAAGATGAAAAGCATATTTGACTTTTCAGAAAAATATATTTATGTTATGGCTAAGGGCCAGTATGATTATGAATGTCACAAGAATCGGCGGGTTTTGGGTGCCATCACATCCTATCGGATTAAGGGTGTGACACCAACTATATCCATGTTCATATTTTTGGGAGTAGCACAAAGCCATTTATAGGCTCGGGGTATAGCCCCGAAACTATGTATGCCAACGTAGGGAAGGGTCGATCCGCCCAGATTAGGACGACACCTTCAGACAGTTGAATTGGATCCATTTTCACGTCATGCTTATGTCTCATACCCTGGCAAGGTGTGGGGCTGCTCTGCTGGTTGGGCCAGGTACCAGATTCCACGTACCCACGTGGTGATTCAATGTTATCGGTTATATGTAATGTTTTGCTCATGTTATACATTTCTTCGTGTCAGATGATATTCATGTTCATGTTCAGCTTATAGATACAGTTTCAGTTCTGTTATTTCATGTGTCATGCTTATTTCATTCAGCTGTTTTACATACCAGTACAATTCGAATGTACTGACGTCCCCTTTTATTTGCCTGGGGGCCTGCATTTCACAATGCAGATTTACAGGATGACAGATCAGCTCGTTTGGATTTTGCACGTATCGGCTATTGGTGAGCCCTATCTCATTCGGGGTTATATCTTTATTTATTTATTTACATATTTATTGTCAGTTATGCAGTAAAGGTATGCCGGGGGCCTTGTCCCGGTAAATAGTTTAGCAGTCAGACTCATGTCAAAGGTTTCATAGACTAGACTAGTTCAGTTATGCCATGTCAAATGTTCAAAGTCGTATAGCCAGTATTGGCTCGGCATTTCTTATATATTTTCAGACGTATAATTATTTAATCTCATGTTTACTCTCACCACGCATGTTCATATTATATTCCGCAATAGTACATGCCCCATGTTGATTCAGCAAGCCATGTGCTTCGCTCGGTCATATGCAGCAAGGCACCGAGTGCCGTGTTACGCCCAGGCCATAGTTCGGGGCATGACAGGTCTTCCCGTAAAACTAGATATTTTATGTACATATTTTCTAGAATTGGTCTAATATTACATGATGCCACCCATGCTATAAAAAGGAGTACTGGTGCACTTGGTTAAAAATTTAGTTATTTACCAAGAGGAATAAGGATTAATTCCTGCTTAATGCATTATTTTCTCCCTTTTTTTAGTAGTTCACTCGTGTTCTAAGAACCTTAGATTCGCCTCTGGCTCCAAGGCTCCACTTCTAAAGAAGGGGATGTTACATGAGGACTTGCAGGGGGGTCACCCATCCTAGTAATGCTCAAGCACGCTTAACTTCGGAGTTCTGATGAGATCTCATGCGTTAGTGTTGGTATGATTACTTTCTTTATTGGTTTTTAAGAATTTATACTTTAAAAAAAAATTATTTTATAACTCAAACACATTATTCAATAGTAATGTTTATATTCATTTTATAAAAATTATGTACTCATTGGTATATTGTACACACGATAAGTGCGTACTCAAAAACTAATTTTATTAAAATACATGTATAACTATAGACAATTCATTTGTACCGTATAAACAACAATAATATCCAAAAAAATTCTCCAATTGTTACCGTTCATGCCAAAAGAATGTTTATAATTGTGTATGCATTTATGGAGATGGGACCAAGTTCTTGCCCATCAATCACGAAATTTCAGGGAATATACAGCATACTAACCCATGTACTACTCGCAGTCTCCGGGTTCGTTTAATATGTTTTCCCTTTCTTCATTTATTTGAAACTTCAATCCTTTTTAAGTTGAATCCATAAAACTCCCTTAAAATATATACTCTTTACCATCAATATTAATGTTATGTTAAAGCGATAAATATTACTCCCTCCGTTTCAATTTACACTATTTCCTTTTTAGTCTACGCAAAAAAAAAAAATGATCCCTTTTCATATTTAGAAATAATTTCCTTTTATTCTATGATTTATAGCCACATAAAAATATATGTGCCTCATTTTACACCACAAGTTCAAAAGTCTTCTCTATTTTTCTTAAACTCCGTGCCCAGTCAAATAGGTTCACATAAATTGAAACGGAAGGAGTAAGTTATTTTTTGTTTTGTTTTGTTTCTACTCGATTTGATACTTGCATCGGAGCCCCGATCAATTGAGATACGGAAAAGGGTCAAATATACCCATCTACTATTGGGAAAGGGCCAAATATACCCCTCGTTATACTTTGGGTCCAAATATACCCTTGTCGTTATACTATTGGTTCAGATATACCCCTCCTCCGTTAAAGTTATTCAAGGTAGACATCCTATCCTAAGTAGCACTGAAATTCCACCTCATCACCCCTAACCGATTTTACACCTTCGCTTTTCCACCGCTAAAATTTTCTTTCCCTCCAGCACCATTGCCGCCATATTCATTATATGTTGCATTGCCTGACACACAATCACGGCCATCGCTTGATCATCTTCTCCGGTGTATTTCAGTCACAGCTCTTTGCCGAGATTTTCTCTGTTTCTATAAGAGCTTAGCTTTGTTGATAGCTACTGATTGCAATTTTTCTTCACTTTTGTACATCCATTTACGAAAAGAGGCATCATTGTATGAGTTAGCAAAATAAAGCAATAACAATCGATGAAGAATACAGGTATAATAATTCCAAAATTTGAGTTTTATTTTAAGTTCATTATTTGATACGACTTAGAAATTGAGAGACAATTATGGAAAGTAATCGAGTGTTCCTAAGGGCTGAACAAGAGAATTAACCCTGAACAGATTCGCTCAAGCTCGATGAGCTATGGAGATATTTCAGAAAAAGAGAAGAGAGTGTATTGATCTTTCAACAACTGAATGAATGATTATAATTGCGATGAGAATCAGTTTATATGCTAACTGATTTGGGCGGGAAAGTTTGTTGAACCAACTAACTGCTCAGCTAACTAAAATTTGGAACCCACGTGCCAGTCACGTGCTGTAACTAATCCTCCAACTAACTCGACTATTGTTTAACTACTAACCTTTGACTAATTGATTGCTAATTACATCATTATTGTATTGAATTCTCACTAATACATCAAAATAGGAAAGAGTACAGATGACTGGAAATTGGATCATATCAATACCCCACCCTTCAAAATGATCCTTGTCCTCAAGGATCAATTTGCAGAACTGGTGACAAACTGAGGAAACTTCTGAGTAAAAGCTTGGAGTTCCTCTCATAAATTATCTTTAGGAGCAGAATTCAACCACTTAACTAACACTTCAGTAACAGCCCTACCATTCTTCTTAGCAAGCCTCATGTCTAAGATAGCTTCAGGTGCTAACAGTATGTGCCCAGACTCAGAATGAACAACAGGCAAGGTAACATATGTAATGTGATGGCCAAGCTTCTTTAGTTGAGAAACATGGAATGTAGGATGAACTTTAGCACCAGCAGGCAAATTCAAAGTATAAGCCACAGCTCCCACCTTAGCAATGATTTAGAATGGTCCAAAGAACTTAGCAGACAACTTCTGAAAAGAGTGATCCTTGAGTGAAAGTTTCCTATATGGCTGTAACTTGACAAAAACCCAATCACCTACAGCATACGATCTCTCTGTCATGTGCTTGTCAGCTTGCACTTTCATTCTATGTTAAGCTCTACTCAAATATAACTTGAATTTCCTGATGGTAGCTTCTCTAGCTTGTAGGTTTCTGTTCACCAATTCTAACTGAGAGTCAAAAGGAAGATATGGAAGTAAAGGTGGAGGTTTTTGGCCATACACCACCTCATATGGGGACATCTTAATAGCAGAATGAAAAAAGGTATTGTACCACCATTCAGCAAGACCCAACCAATTAGGCCAGTCTTTAGGTTTGTCAAAAGTCATGCACTTTAAATAACATTCCAAACACCTGTTAACAACTTCAGTCTGCCCATCTGTTTGAGGGTGATAGGCAGTGGAAGTATGCAAAGAAACCTTCTGCAATCCGAACAATTCTCTCCAAAATTTACTAAGAAAAACAGTATCTCTGTCATAGGTAAACCATGGAGTTTAAAAACTTCATCCATGAATAACTAAGCTACATCAAGTGCAGTGTAAAGATATTTGAGTGCCATAAAGTGAGCAGCTTTGCTCAGTCTATCTACAACAACATATATCACATCTTTTCCAGCAGCTCTATGCAAACCTTCAATAAAATCCATTGAGATATCTTGCCACACCTTATCAGGGATAGGCAGTGGTTGCAAGAGGCCAGGATAAGCAACATTTTCCCCTTTGCACCTCTGACAAGTGTCACATTCTCTAATTAAAGCATACACATCCTGCTTCATCCTCTTCTAATAAAATTCTTGTTTTAATCCGTGCAAGGTAGCAATAATACTTGAATGTCTACTAGTGGAACTATCATGGAAGATAGAAATGAGCTTTTTCCTCAATGCTATATCAAACCCCACCATAATCTTGCCCTTTCCGCTAAGGATGCCAGCTTGGAATTGGTAGTAAGGTTTCTAAGAACCACCAGACTAGATGGACGGCATAAGTGTTTGTAAATGAGCATCTGATTGTTAAGACAGTTTCACTTCTTCAATTATGTGTGCCTGTATTCCACAAATACTGCAAAGTTGGACCAATTCACCTCTTCTTGACAGAGCATCAGTAATCAAGTTCTCCTTACCCTTCTTGTACATGATAGAGTAATCGTATCCAAGGAATTTGACAAGCGATTTCTATTGACTAGGGGTAGAAATTCTTTGTTCAAGTAGGTATTTAAGACTATCTTTGATTGGTCTAATAGTGAAATGCCTACCTAACAAATAGGGTCTCCGTTTCTATACTGCAGTAACTAATGCCAGCAACTCTCTCTCATACAAGTAGGGGTGCACATAGATCGGGTTGATTCGGGTTTTTCAACTACCAAATCAAATTAATTGTATCGGATTTTTAAATCGATAAACCAAACCAAACTAATAAAAGTTGGGTTTTTCGACCAAGGATTTTTTTCGAGTTTTTTTTTTTCCCGGAAAAATCTTCATACAAAATATATATGTTACTTCAAATATTTATTTAGTCCTAGTAAGATACAACTATATAATTAAGGTGTTTCTTAAGAAAAAAACAAGAATGTGGAATGAGTGATGACATTGTAATACAATATTCAACAAAGATAATGAAATAGCATAAAATAAATATTGCTAATTAATATGGCATAATGAAAATGATCATCACCTAAAAATACTAAATCATGCTAAAATAAGTACGGCTAATAAGTATTAATTACATGATAAAGAAAAAAATAAAATTAAGTTATGCATTTTCATTGTTTAAATTGACAATGCAAAACTAAATAATAGATATCCAACATTATTATCATTCCAAGGGTGAGGCTTGAATTACTTTTTTTAGCATTAATATTGATTTGGTTTTGACTTTATTTGAGTTACTAACATCTATGGGTTATTGGAACACTCAAAATTCTAAGTCCAAACTTGAAATAATATGTTAAAAGACAAAAACTATGAAAAAACTTAAGAAATATTAATAAATTATATTATGAGTAAATCTTTTATGTATAAATATTTTAAAAATTTATATACATGTAATGTCGGGTTAGTTTGGTTGGATTTGACTTTTTTTAGTTAAAACCAAACCAAACCAATTATGATCGGGTTTTTTTTTTGCCAACACAAAACCAAGTCAAACCAAACCACTAGTCGGGTTTTTTCTCAGTTTGATTTGGATTATCAATTTGGTGCGGTTTTTCGGTTTTCTTTGTGCACGCCCACCTATAAGGGGTCGTTCGGTTCAAGGACAAGTTATACATGGATTAGTAATGCAGGGATTAATAATGTAAGTATTAGTAATTTATGAATTATTTTCTGTTGGGTGTTTGGTTCACACACTAAAATTGGACACAAAAGATACCATTTGAATATTTATTTATTTTTGAAACTAAAAAATATTTTTTTTAAATTGTACCCTTGGATGCTTGGCCTTTATGGGTTTCTTGAAAAAAATAAGGTTAGTTTTGTCATTTTAGATTTTTTATCTATGCACTCCATAAGTTATTCATGGATAAATTATCCCATGATGGTGGTGGTATAAGATAATATACTGGTATATTAAATAATCTCGATATTAGTTATACATGTCCCAAAATGTCAACTAAATATGATACAAAATAATACTATGATAATTTTATCTAAGATCTCTTACCAAACGAGCTCTAAAAAACATAAAAATCATATAAATCAACCTCCATACTTCTCCATTCTCCATTTTTTCAAAGCTCAAATGCTGTGTAAACAGTAATGAAAACCCTACCTCTATCTAACCACTGACCCGTTTGCTCCAGCGTTGGCCACCACTGCTCCTCCATTTTTTCTGTTAACTGGGCAAACAGTAGAATAAATGTTCAATTGAAAATTTCAGTATTGGTAATTAAAATTTATATTACATAAAATTAATAGTGTAAAAATATTACCATTCAGGATGGTTAAAAGTTATCTGATACTCTCCGAGGTAAGTTTTTGTTCAAATCTTTACAATTAAGAGTACTTGTTCAGAATTTTAAAAGGACAAAATGATCCTGTTTCAAATAGCTCAAGGGCAAAAATGAACCTTTTTTCCTTGTTTGGAGCAAACGCTAGTAGAAAGCAATTTTTTGAGCTACTTGGAGGATTTTGAGCGAGTTGACTAATGGCAAAGGTACTTTTATCCGAAAAGAACGAAATGGTGTGAAATCGATCTATTTCGAATAGTTTAGGGGTGCTTATGGATAGGTATTTGTTGTTACTCCCCCATCCCAATTTATGTCATACATTTCAATTTCCAAAAGTTAATTTGACTTACTATTGAAACTAAATTAGATCAGATTAACTAAATATTCTAAGATTAAAATTTATATATTTAAAGCTGCATAAAAAGTATCGAAAGTAGAAATTTTTCTCATATCAATTTGGTGATAAAATATATCTTAAAATGTTAGTCAAAGTTCATACAGTCTGAGTCCCGAAAAATAAAAAATATCACATAAATTGAGACTGATCAAAGCATATTTCAAAAATTGTTATTTTCCCAATTTAATTAGCCACCTACACCTAAAACGAACCTAGAAACTGATATGGAAAATATCAAATCCCCTTCCTGCAACATTCACTGTCCAAACTTAGTATTTTAAGATTAAAATTTATATATCTAAAAGCTACATAAAAAGTACCGTAAATAATAATTTTTCTCATATCAATTTGGTGATAAAATAAAGTTCATTATCCCAAAAAGCGAAAAGTGCCGCATAAATTGATCCGGATGAAAGTATATTTCACAAATTATTATTTTCCAATTTAATTGGCCACCTACCAACTGTCCTAATAAAACCTAGAAACTGATATGCAAAATCTCAAATCCCTTTTCTGCAACATCCACTGTACAAACTAACAACTAATAAAACATAGGGAAAAGGGTGAAAAATACCCTTCTACTTTGGATAAAGGAAATTAAAAAATCCTCCTTATTTTGGGAACTTATTTTTGGTCTCCCAAAATAATCCTAAATAACTGCTCCATCATTTCCCCAACTAAATAATAACCCATAAGATCTCCTTATTTCCTCAATACATAGGTTTGAAGTTTGAGGGAAATAAGGGGGATCTGCTATTATTTATTTTTAGGTTGGGTCGAGTTTAAATGATGGGGTTTAAAATCTTGTTATTTTGGAAGATAATTTCCCAAAATAATCTAAATCATAAGTTTTTAAAGTAGAGGGGTATTTTTGACCCTTTTCCCTAAAACATATCCAATATAAAAACATAGTAACAGTCAAATAAATCAGCATTCTCCATTTTTCAATTCAAAGCTGAAATGCTGTAAAAAAAAAAAAAAGAGTCATGAAAACCCTAGCCCTATCTCATCACCGACCGGTTGCCCCCGTTTCCGGTCACCGGTCATCCATTTTTTCCGGTCAACTCGCCACGTCAGCATCCACTTCACTGTCTTTCTCCAGGTCATCCCGTGTAGGTGCTGCCCGAATTCGGGTTCTCAAATGCTCCGCCGCCATTTCTCCTCCTTCATTAGGTAACCAAAATTGTATGTATTCATTTTGTGACGCTGTTCGGATTTCGAGTGTCAACCAAGTACATTTTTTCACTCCAAATCACTTGCAAATATTCAACATTACTCCAAGTTGTATTCATGTTGTTGGAAATAATAATTCAAAGTTGTAGGAAACCAAAATTGGTTAGGATTTGATATTTTAATTCATGTCTGGTTAGGATTTATAGTCAAATTAATAATGAGAATAGTTTTTCCTGTTTTGAGTTAAATCAGGTTTCGTACTGTTATAAATAGAGGTGCTGCTAGCTATTTTTCATAACAAGAGAGAATAAGAGATATTGTAGAGATTCATAGAGTCTATCAGTAAAATATTTTTCTTCACATGTCCAAACATAAGTTGTTAATTATTGTGATTTGTAGTATTTTTTACGAGTTTTCAAATATATGATTTTATTTCGAAAAATTAAATCCATTCATATAAAAACATAGTAACAGAATCAAAATAAATCATGAATACAATTCTCCATTTTGTCAATCTCAATTCCGGAAAATCAAAACATGATTCCAGTAAAAAAAAAAAAAAGTCATGCCAAAACCTTGGTTTAGCCCTATCTCATGTGTTTAATTCAAAGATGGATCCAGAATTTATGAATTCCACTCCATTGGTTACTCTGCTAGGTATTTAGCATTAATAATTACTTTTCAGAATCTTAGTTATTAATTTAACGGGTGTTTGGACATAAAAAATGTGAAATTTGAAAAGGAGGAGTACTTGGGAAAAAGTTGAAAAATGGCATTCCACTTCAGTTGTGTTTCTACCAGTTTTTTTGTGAGTGATTTAGTGAGGTGAAAACAGGTATTTGGAGTTTTTACGAATTCCGGAAAATCATAACAATTCTATGTCCAAACATGATTCTGGAATAAAATTATGGAAAAAAATTGAGGTCAAGCAGGCCTTTAGTTTCGCCACCTTCATTCAGTACCCGCTATGCCCATTTAATTCAGAGATGGTTCTAGAATTTTAATTCAGTGAGTTCAGAATTCTGTTGCACTGATTACTCAGCTATATATTGGCATTAAAATAAAAGAATCTTCAACTGCATATTTGATTTTTAAATGGATCCAAAATTATAAGTCATTGGTCTGCACTCATTGTGTTAGCTGCTTCTCTGGAACTTTAGCATTAATATGTAAGTTTTCTAAAACCTTACCTTCAACTGTAACAGTTTGGCTTTTTAGGACTAGGGCACTAGAGTGTCCAAATCACTTGCAAACCTTCTATTTGTCTTAAGAAATTCATTTAATATTTACTAATTATTAATTTAGAACCCAGTAACTCAAAAGGAGTAAAATCCCGAACCCATAAGTTTCAAATCTTGGTTCTGCTACGCTGTACCCTCTATGCTGATTTAATTCAAGGTGGATCCATGATTTTTAGTTTGTACGCGCAGCTTACTGTTGCATTTCATACTACTATGTGGAAATCAACTTGAACTTATCATTGAATACATAGAAGACCAAGTTGCCTCCCCTCTTCTCTGAGGATGAGTGCATCCACTTTTGGAATTGACCAGGAAAGGAGCTTACCTCAAGATTTGGCTCCCCCATTTAGGAGTTGAATAAAAAATTCAGCAATATATATAGGCCGACTCAAGGACATTTGTTGCATTTGCACTGCTGTCAATAGAGTATATCTATCATTAACTTAATTTGCTTGACATTAATTTCATGATGGTAACTTTTGGCTGCTTTCTGGTTCTGAGATGCAGTGAAGTTCAAGGAGGCTGCGAAGAATTGGAATTTGATCCCCCTCTACAGGTCTATATTCTCCGATCACTTAACCCCAGTCCTCGCTTACCGTTGTTTGGTGAAGGAAGATGATAGGGAAGCTCCAAGCTTCTTGTTCGAGTCCGTAAACCCTGGTTTGAAAGTTTCTAATGTTGTAAGCTTCTTGTTCTACCTCCATCTAGTTCCTTGATTGAAACTGGAATAGTCAATGGAAATTATGTTGCTGTCTTTAATCGAATGATGGGTTTGACATGAAATATACATATTTAGAAACCGCGTATAAGTACTATAACTCACAATTTTTATAGTTAAAGATAGTTTGAATTGTTTCAGTCACAAATTGTACAAAGAAAAACTGCTTTTTTCCCAAATAGAGATACTGAAGTCCTGACTTTCACAAAGAGCACATGGGGAATGATTGATGTCTGTATTCTAATTACCTGCATTATCCTGCATCGACACGATTCTAAATAATCAACAAAGTCACTTGCTTGGTTACACTTTGCTATGTTTGTTGATGAGTTAATTATGCTAGGGTCGATACAGTGTGATTGGGGCTCAGCCGACAATGGAAATTGTTGCAAAAGAGAACATGGTGACAATTATGGATCACCCCGAAAGAAGGAGAACGGAGGAATTTGTGGAAGATCCAATGACCGTTCCTCGTAGGATTATCGAACAATGGAAACCTCAATGCATAGATGAGCTTCCTGAGGCATTTTGTGGTAAGAAATTATAGTTCAACTGCTTGAGTTTATTAGCATGAATACTAATCTAGCTCGGTGATGATATCACTTGAATTTTACGGTGTAAACAAGCACTTGGCATTCAATGTCAATTATCTGCCTCATATGAATGGAAAAACATCGTGTTAAACTTTCGTTTGACAATTTAAAAAAATTTCGCCAAGCTGCTCTGATGTTTTGTTGTTTAATTCTGTCCAATTGCTAAATCTATTATTCTGACGACAAACATCTGCTTATTTCACTGTTTTTGTTATCCAGCTTCCCGTCGTTGCTTAGTTGGCTTTATCATATGATACAATATGCTTCAAATTAAATTTCTTGATTTGTGCCTAATGGATGGCATGCAGGCTGCAGTTGTTATCCTAAAACCCAGATATGGGATTTTGTTTTTTTCTTATAACTGGAAGTTGGCCCATGCTTTGCATATCTTTTGTTTTTTGGTGTATAACTGGAAATTGGCCCATGCTTTGAGCATGATACTTTTTTTGTTTTATTGTTTGATACTTTTTACATATAGTATGCAATTATTTTTCTCTCAACATCAAAGACAAAGTATTGCAGTTACTGTACAAGAAGGGAAATAGTTAAGTCACTAAAATAAGGAAATTATACAAAAAGTTGGAGGAAATGGAATAAGGAGGTCTTTGGCAGATTTGATGACAGGAAAGCAAAAGCCTTAAAAAGATCGGAGGAAATTGACCAATCTGTGAGTCAAGAACTGAAAGCTATAAAAAGAGTTATTTAAATGGCACTGGAAGATCAATCAGGGCAGCAATCAATTATGGAAAAATGTTGTAATTGCCAAGTATGGCAAAGAGGAGGAATAGTGCACTAATAATGTACAAGGTGCTCATGGAGTCTGTCTGAAAACAAAAATAAATCAGGAACCTTTGAGATGATTTTTATGATTGTGTCAAGTTAAAAGTTGGCAATGGCAAGAGAGTGGATATATGGACAGACAAATGGTAGATGATATTCCTTTAATGGAGATATTTTCTGACATTATTCAATCAGTTCTAATGAGAATTGTACTGTGGCATATTACTACTCTAATGGGGGACAATATTTACTTTTGAGGAGGAACCTATACGACTGGAAATTGATCATGGTAGCACACTGATTCAGATGCTGGACCCTGTATCTTTCGAAGACCAGGTGGAAAACACTCTTTGGTGGAAACATCAGAAGGATGGTAAATTTAGAGTGAAGGGTTGCTACAAAAGTTTTTGAAGAGAATGGGGAGAATTCAAGATTGTAGGACATGGAGAATCATCTGGAAAGCCATGACACCTCCGAGAGCTGCATGCTTTATTTGGACTGCTACCCATGAAGCTTGTCTAACACAAGATAATTTACTAAAGAGGGGTCACACCATGAGCAGCAGATGCTTTCTATTGAAGGAGGGAGTTAGTGAGTCATTGAATCATCTACTGCTTTGCTGCATCTTTACCAGACAAATCTGGGAAATATTCCTTGTTGTCCTTGGAGTACAGTGGCCATGGCAGGACTTTAAGCTTGCTTTAAATAGCTGGAAAGGACAATCTCAATCCACTGGCAACTGACATTACTGGAATGCAATTCCTACTTGTGTTTTTTATAATATTTGGCTAGAGAGGAATTACAAAAGTTTAGAGCCCGTTTGGATGGGCTTATGGCTTTTGACTTATAAGCCAAAAGCCATAATTTAGAAATTCTAGCTTATGGCTTATATTTGTCATTTTGGCTTAAAAGCACTTTTTAATTTTACCCAAACACTACAAAAGTGCTTAAAAGCTATTTTGGCTTAAAAACACTTAAAATAAGCCAATCCAAACAGGTTAATGATGGGAGGGAAAATATTCCACTTGTAAAATGCTGATGTTTTGAGAAGTCTTCACTTGTGGAGTAGGGGGAGTATTCTAGTTGACATTGACCCACACTATTAGATTCTTGTACTCCAACTTATGGAAGGAAGACCTCTATTTCATTATATGATGTAAAACTCTTATATGTACCTTCAGGATATTCCTTAAAATACCCTTTTCACTTAGAAAAGGAAATGATACAATCTGCAGAAAATAAAAATAATTTGTTTTTAATTATGGTGACAGAGTAATTCAAGAAATATATGGTTTGATTTCTCACAACATGAAGCAAAAAGAATGATTTGAAATGGAATCCCATTTTAAGATGGAATACACATAAAGAAAAATCTATTAGCAAATCTATTTATACTAGGAGAATGGAAGAGAAATAGAGAGGGTGCGAACTGTCGTGTTAATTTATACAATCAATTTAAGGAGTAATACTTGAAAAATATGCTAGTTTCATATACTTGAATAAAGTAAGAATTTAATCGTTGAAGAAAGAATCCACGCCAAGAAAAGTTGTAGAGAAGGAAGGATGAAGAGGGATTATATGTTGAATAAGGCTAGGCCAAACGGTTAGTATATGATAATTGTGACCTCTATACACAGATATCATTTGAGAAGAGAGTGAAACTTTACCATGCCTAATGCTGTAGTTTTTCCTTTGCAGGAGGTTGGGTTGGTTACTTCTCATATGATACAGTGCGCTACGTAGAAAAAAAGAAGCTTCCTTTCTCAAATGCTCCCCTGGATGATAGGAATCTTCCTGATCTTCATCTAGGTCTTTATGATGATGTAATTGTGTTTGATCATGTGGAAAAGGTAGTTTAATTTTAAGTCCCCTATAAACCTTCACTTTGTTTTGCTTTTCAGATTTACATTATCCCATTTTGTTCTAGGGCCTATCTGATTCATGGAAATATTCTTCGCCTTTCGTTGAAGTGCTTCAATAATAGAACTTTGATTTTACTTTTTGCAATTGGATCGATTTCTTTAGTTTGTCTGCACATTCTACCATTCATTATGGATTGCTCTTCTTACTTTTCATTGAATTTGGGTTTGAATATCCTGATTTGAGTTATAACTATCCTACGTCGGTGGTGGATGTGGCGATTTGTCTTATATGGCCTTGGATAATCCTCACCTCACCAGTTAGCTTTTGAGGTTGAGTTAGGACCATTTCTTAACATTGGTATCAGAGCCAAACCCATTCCTCTTCTGGGTTTACACAATGTTGGGCCCCCATCTTATGTTGTCCACACTCCAGATGTTCAATCCTGACGGTGAGGGGAGGAAAGGGGTGTTAAGTGTCCCACAATGGTGGAGGAAATGGCTATTGTCTCCTTATATGGTCTTGGGCAATCCTTACCTCTTAAGTAGCTTTTGGGGTTGAATTAGGCCTAAGGCCCCTTTCTCTATACGAATACTTTCATGATCATCTTCTAGTAGTTATTGTTTTTGAATCATCATTTTCTGCATCAAAATGTATCTGGTTTAGTAATTAATAACAATGTATGAATTAGTTCTTAGAGTGATCAATATTTGCAGCTGATAAGGTGTATGTTTTACTGTATCCATTATGGTCCATTACTTAAATTTCTGCTTGATACCAGAAAGCATTTGTCATACATTGGGTGCGGTTAGATCGGTTTGCTTCAGTAGAGGAGGCCTACAATGATGGTATGACCAGATTAGAAGCATTGATGTCTAGAGTACGTGATATTGTACCGTAAGTTAATTTCACTTCCTCTTCCAAAAATAGTACTTTATTTTCTGCTCCTTTCCTCTCATTCATTTGGTTGTACTGGTTTCTTATTTTAGTCCTAGGTTGGCTTCAGGATCGATAAAACTTCATACTAGCCTATTTGGTACTTCATTGAAAAACTCGACCATGACAAACGAAGACTACCAGAACGCTGTTTTAAAGGCCAAGGAGCATATCCTGGCTGGGGACATTTTCCAAATTGTTCTTAGCCAACGTTTTGAAAGACGAACATTTGCAGACCCATTTGAAGTATACAGAGCACTAAGAGTTGTAAACCCAAGCCCTTATATGACTTATCTACAGGTATGCCCGCTTTCCTTGAAACTTTGACTCTTCAAATTCTATTTTCTTAGGTCTCTCACAAAGGATATGTTCTGATCAGGCTAAGGGGTGTATTCTTGTTGCTTCTAGTCCAGAAATTCTTACTCGAGTGAAGAAGGTAAATCAACTGATGTTTTCCATTCTAATTTGCAGATTGCATATTGATTTCAACCCCCAAATCCCATCTCTCATTTGTCTACCATTAACAGCTTTGCTAATAATCTTAAGACCGTCCTTTTGTTTGTCCAGAAAACAGTTACTAATCGACCCCTAGCAGGGACTATTAGGAGAGGTAAGACACCTAAGGAAGATTATATGTTGGAAAAGCGACTTTTGAACGACGAGAAACAGTGTGCAGAGCATATAATGCTGGTTGACTTGGGAAGAAATGATGTTGGAAAGGTTAACACTCTTAATTTTCCTTTGAATTGTTAGAGGTGGCATATGATCTTCTATATGCCAAGATTCGATAAATCTATGTATGAACTTGTACTTTGACAATTGAAAGAAATTGCTCATGCTGTTGGTTGTAATTCTCATCTTCACATTACTTATTGGTACTTTTGATTACTTCCAGCTTCCTCTGGATTAGATTGACCTTTATTATATATGTTAAGCTTGTCATTATGTAGGTAGCATCAAATTCTGTCATGTCTGATCTTGTTCTTGTTTTGGAACATCTTGTGTCAAAACTAAGAAATTAATCTTCCTTTTTACTCCAGCATGAACTCGTTTCTGGAATTCGCTGGCGCTGTATGTTTCTTTACACTCCTACATTGAGCTTGCTTCTGCCTGTCCATGCCAACTAGTGCATATTCATAACATGTGTATTCAAATGCTGAGATATGTATTAAAAACTATAGGAAATTATATACATCTTGCTTGTTGCATGCAGCGTCAAGACTCTATATTGCTTTCAGATGCTAACATTTTTTACAATTAATTCTCCAATTGGCATAGTGCGGTTAAACTTAATAATTGTACAGTGGTTATGCAATCCATCCTCCTTTTAGGCCGTGGAATATTGCTCACTGAACTTCTATTATTTGAATTGCTAGTTCCTACTGAATTTTATTTGTTAGATTACTTCTCATATTTGAATCCTGTGTAAGCATTTTATGGAAGCATTCTTTCACTTCAATCATCATTTACTAACTTAGGTTCTTAATTCAGGTCTCTAAACCTGGTTCGGTGAAAGTTGAGAAACTAATGAATGTTGAACGGTATTCCCATGTCATGCACATCAGCTCCACGGTGAGTTCTTCTCAGATGAGTTGTGTTTAATTATAGCCATGCTTTTACATGGATTGAGGATTTACAAGTTACTTGCATTAAGAGCTGTTACCTTTTTCAAAAAATTAAAAAAAACAGTTACATGCATTAAGACATGTCCCCTGAGTGCAAAAAAGTTTGCTTCCTGAAAGAAACGCCATTTACAAATAACACTCGTGCTCATGCATTGTGTTACTTTTCTTTCATGCATTTTTCAGTGATTGGAGAATCATAGCTAAGACTTGGATGTTGTGAAATGTAATGATTTGTCTGGCTTGTTACAAGGTTTCGTCGTCCCAAATTTGCAGGTGACTGGAGAGTTACTTGACCATTTGACTAGCTGGGATGCTCTGCGTGCAGCGCTTCCTGTTGGAACCGTTAGTGGAGCGCCTAAGGTTCTACAATCATCTTTTACTTCTTACAAAATTAATTACTTGAAAAAGCAATATCTTTGTTTTTTGAGTTCGTGGTGCTTTCTGCTGCCGTAATGTCATAAGCTATGGGAAGTGGCCAAGTTGATGCCCCTAGTCTTTAGAAGTATGGTTTTGCCACTTCACTGAATTTGATCACTCGGTGGAGATGTTGATAATCAGTTCTCCTAGAAAGTTTACGCATATTTCGTCTCTTATTATTGTCTGGAAGTAAAGAGTGGTACGGTTATGTGCTTAAGGTCAATGACTCTGGAACTTGTAAGAACTATTGATGTGCTGAATCTGGAACTTGTAAGAACTATTGATGTGCTTTGAGGTGTTTCACGAAGGAATATATATTTGTATAGTTTTAATTTTTGTATGTTCACGAAGGGGGCGTAAATAATTCATGTCTCTTGCTTGATATAGGTGAAAGCCATGGAGCTAATTGATCAGCTGGAAGTTACAAGGCGCGGACCATACAGTGGTGGAATTGGAGGCATTTCCTTTACCGGTGAAATGGACATTGCCTTAGCTTTGAGAACCATTGTATTTCCAACTGGAACGCGTTATGACACTATGTACTCGTACAAGGATGCCGATAAGCGACGAGATTGGGTTGCTTATCTCCAATCTGGGGCAGGCATAGTAGCCGATAGTGACCCTGCCGATGAGCAAAGGGAATGTGAAAACAAAGCTGCAGCTCTTGTCCGTGCCATTGATCTTGCAGAGTCCTCATTTGTTGACAAATAATAGATTCAGTCCTATTGTCGAATTGTCTCATAATTTATTTTTATTTCTTGATGGATGTGGAAAAGTTTGTTTTCAGTCGGATAGTCCGTTATGTTGGCAAGTGACTGAATTCCCACCAATGTCATTGAGTGTTGCATATGTTCAATAGTGGCTTCATCAACTGTACCATGGTGCCACAAAGAGTCCAGAATCGGCCTAGTTAGTTGTAGTTTTCTGGTTGCCAATTGGTTTCAAATTTTGGCTTTGTCAGTTCTGAGTTACATCCCTTCCCATGCTTACGTTTAATTTTAGAAGATGATTTTTTTTTATCATAGCATTACTCCCTGATGGACATTTAAAGAGTATTAAACAATTTTTGGAGTAAATTAGGTTAGGGTGTTTGGTGTGACGGAAAATATTTTCTGGCAAATGTTTACCAGAAAATGAGTTATTTTCTGTTTTTTTTTTTTATTGCCAGAAAATAATTTCCAACGAAAACATTTTCATTCGTAATTATTTCAACTTTTAATTTCAGATCACTCTTTTAACCAACAATTACTTATTATTATTATTATTATTTGTGAGGAAGACAAGAAGAAAGAGAGAATACCGGTTGATCTATTGGGGTTTAAATAACTAATTTATGGATGATAGAAAGAAGAGGAAATCAATACATAATTACAATATAATTATGATGGAGTAATGCTACTATATGTTGTTTCTTGTATTTCGATTATCTTATTTATCTGTGGTAGCTACTGCTTCCTTTTCTTAGACTGCTCTATCATGACTTTTTCGCTTTCTTTAGTTTCATTTTCATTTTGCTTTGAACTGCTTGCGCTTATTTGACCTTTTCTCCTCGTGCTTGCTCTTGAGCCGAGGGTCTTCCGGAAACAGCCTCCCTATCTTTTGAGATAGGAGTAAGGTCTGCATACACTTTACTCTCCCTAGACCCTACATTGTGGGATTTGATTGGGTATGTTGTTGTTGTTGTTGTTGTTGTACGAGGGAGTAAATTAAACTATATGCTATGTCTTGCTTCCAATGTCATTTGTGTATAACCCATGAGTCTTTTCCCAAACTAAAGAAAGTCCAGAATGGATGAAACAGAGGCATCAACTTGAGATCAATAGATTCTACAATAAGCTACACTATTGAGCATCAATCTTTTCCCATCATCCCATTTCTCATCAATATCCTTAGCCTGTTTAACTGAGTAATCTTGAATGCCATTGCAGCTAGAACTAACACTAACAACTGCAATACTTAAATTAGTTTTAACTTTCTTCTTGTTCAACTTTCCCTTCTTGGAATTTGGTGTTTCTTTTCTCGGAGGATTCATCTCCGTTTCTCATTGCTCTTTTGCCATTTTGCAATTCTTTTTTGTGCATGAATTCTGAAATCTTTGTATCACTTGATTACAAAGAAATCAAATAGGCAAAGCAGCATATAGTGCTGACTGCGGTAAGCTATACATGCAAACATCATCCATAAATTCAAGGATTGTACAAAAGAAAAAAACTTAGTGATCTATAAAGTCAATTTGTCATTTGATCAAATCATTTGTCTTTCCATCACTGTCCACTGGATGCCTTACATAAAAGCTAGAGTCAACAAATTCGAGAAGTTGCATTACGTTATCTACATCTGGAATATTTCCCAACTATGAGATTCAAAAAGCAGCCAGCTCCCAGTGATGATTGGTTTTCAAAAACATGTGCCACAGCTCCATAGCAACCCTACAATTCAAAAATAGATGACTGGCAGATCTGTATTCTGCCCGACAAAGGTAGCATAACAACAACAACAACAACATACCCAGTGAAATCCCACAACGTGTGGTCTGGGGAAGGTAGAGTGTACGCAGACTTTACCTCTACCTTGGGAGGTAGAGAGGCTATTTCCGAAAGACCCTCGGCTCAAGAGAAAGCATGACGAAAAAGGTCAGCAACTGAACAGGAAGTGGTTTAAGAATAAGAAAGGACTGACGAATCGGATGCGCTCGCCCAGCGAGAAAGGCCCCCGGATGACTTGAGCTTGTCTTGGCTCTCTTCTTTGACAAATAGGACTTTGCTTAGATGGTTTGGCACGCTTAGCTTTCGATCGAGAAAGACGGGAGTGAAAGCGGGCTTATTGCCGAATGAAGGGGGAGAAAGGGTAAATGCATTCTTTTTGAATGAATACCCGGTAGCTCTCCGCTAGGAGACAAGACCGACGTGCAGAAACTACTTAGTCTTTGACTTCATTTAGCGGCCATTCGAGCCTTCTTTAGTCTTCTATGACGAGCTATTCAATCGGGGAGAACCGGCTTTGTTTTATGTCTTTAAGCAATTCAAAGCAGTATGAAAATGAAAATAACAAAAGCGAACACCAAGTGAAACAATTGATATTACAAGAGGGCCTTGTTTCATGAATGAGTTTCGGGGGCCAATTTTGTAAGATGTCATTCCTCACAAGAACGTGGTCACATTCTTTAGCTGTAAATTCTCCCCCTTTGTCGTGCTTCCATCTTATTCTATCCATCCTTTGGAATTTAATGGATGTGCATTAACGGGGCTAGTAATTGATCAATTTCCGAATCGTAGCAATACCTTACAGTACAGCCAGTGTTCTCCTCTTTGCTAAATCTCCCGAATTCTTAACCAGAACCTTTTTGTTAGTTCATCGTTATGCAAAAGACCTCGAAGAACATAGCACAAATTTCCATCCTTTCACTCACTGATCAATAAGTACTCAATCTTCCTCCAGGAAATTTAGCGAAACAAGACTTTCAACATATACACTAAAGTTGTTTGCAGAAATACAATGAATCTGATTCACTGGACGCACAAAGGTGTTATCTCTTGTATTATACCACACTAAACTTGAACCATCATGCACTAAAATTTCATCATTCTGGGAGATGAAAATTGGCCAAGCGTCATAGTTTTTCGAGGGGATCGAAGCCACCTTGGTCCATGACTCATACTCCTTCATTACCCACACATCCGTCTTGATCTTGCTGTAAGAGAAAAAACATAGACTACCTCCTGAAGACCCTATTTCACAGTCTAAATAGTTATAATCCAGGTCGGGCAACACTACATCTCCAAATGTCTCATCTACGAGGTCGAGTGAGGTAATAAACCATGTGGAATTCCAACCACTAACACGATAACGATCCGGATCGGCGACCACCCAATGAAGTTTTCCATTTACAAATTTACCAGCTTGATCCAAAAGGTTAACATTTGGGCATTCTTGAATCATTTTCCAAGAATTAGTTCTCAAACTATAAACACTAACATCATTCTTATAACAATTATTGCATTTGTTTTCCACAATTTCTACAACTCTGTAATCACTTTGACACTCAATATAACCAAATCCATAAGAAAAATCATTACCCTCTTCTTTAAGATGCAGATTAATTCCTAAAGGGGGAAAGTTTTTCAACTCTGTTGTAGATGGATTCCATAGAAACAAATCCTCAAAATCACTAGAAGTACAGAACAATCCATCACATGAACCCAAGATTTGATATCCTATACAAAATCGATCTTCCCCAACAAAAGCAAGATCAGTAGGTATGTGTAAAGGTTCTTCATACATAGTTGAGTAAAGAGACCTAGTGTAAAAAGTCAAGCTACTATTTTCTTCACCAAAGTTTCTAAAAAGAAGCCTAAATTCTTGATTCTTGGTAAAGTTTTAGATGGGCTTTGATGAATTTGGGACATGAGATTAGAGAAAGCCAAGATTTAGAAACACACCTCATCTCAAGCAAGGTTCTCTGATATAAGAAATGAGATATCATAATTGACAGCTGGAAAATCAGATCACAGCTGGAAATTCCATAAAACAGTTACAGATTTGAAAGTTAGTTAGGATCAGCTTTTGGCCGGAAAAGTAGTTACAAGTAGTTAGGCTTCAATAATTCAGTTTTTCTCTAAGTAGTTAGATTCCTATATGCATTGTAATCATTCAACAACATATACATTGATTCTTAATACACAAGTTATTTTTTCTACTCATTTCTATCTTTTCCATCAAAACTGTGCTAAATCACTCGAGTTTTTTCATTGAATTCCTATTTTAGCTGGAGATTTACTCGAATTATTGTTGTATTCCTATAAATCTAGTAACATTGGTATCAAAGCTTTGTGATTCTCGGCAATAATGGCAAAAGAAACTAGGGCAAATGGAGATCCATCAGCTGAATCTGCCATGGAAGGGGGAGATGTGCGTGAACTGTTGCAAAACTAGTTTCAGATCTTGGAGTACTTCATGGAGAGGTGGCTTCATTTAAGGAATTAAGTCAAACAGGTGCACAATTGAAGGAACACATCGAAGGGGCTAGAAGTGAAGGATCTCCTGTGGAATATGTTGCAGGAACTTCAAGAGAAAGAGGGTCAAAAGAGAGACCAAATACTGAGGTGGAATTGAGGGACAAGAACACTGCAAATTTCCACAATTACTCAGGAATTTCCAGGTACTCAAAACTAGATTTTCTAAGATTTTCTGGGGATGATTTGAAGTCTTGGTTATTCAAGGTGGAGCAGTTCTTTAATTTTGATAACATTGCCATGGACAAGAGAGTGGGGTTAGCTGCAATACACTTTGAAGGAGAAGCAATCCAATGGCAAATGCTTAAACACGAGGTATAGTGATATACTTATCCTCCTACTTGGAATGAATATATAATGACATTAGTAGAAAGATTTGGGGCTGGCTATGATGATCCTATGGAAAAAATTAAGAAAATCAAACAAACTGGTTCCGTGAAGGATTATCAAGCTGCTTTTGAAAATCAGTTAACTAGGGTCAATCTGTCACAAGAAAATACAGTGAGTTGCTTTGTTGGTGGACATAAAGATGAGTTGAATAGGGCAGTTAAATTGACAAGTCATACCACACTCTCTTAACTATTTAGAACTGTTAGGATGCAAAAATCTTTCCTAGATGCTCAGGCTAAATCTTAAGACAAACTACAGTAAATAGCAGTTCTGGTTATGGATTTAAAAAGATGAATGAGCAAAAGGTCCAAAACAAACCCTTATTACCTACTCATGGTGATAACTCAGTGGGCAATAAAGGAGTTGTTAGGAGAAGGTTAAGCATAGAGGAGATGGATGAAAAAAGGGCTCAAGGATTATGTTACTTTTGCCTAGAAAAGGGCATAAGTACAAGAATTTGAAGCAACTTTACTTGTTAGAAGTGGAAGAAGTAGTAGAGGACAACTTGCATATTACTGAAGATAAGGGGGAGGATGCAGGTTTAGAGATGATATAATTGAACCAACCTTTAGAACATATGGAAATTTTTGTTCATGCTTTGAATGTTTCTCTTGGTTTTAGAACTTTGAGAGTTACAGGTTATAGCTCAAGGAAACCATTACATATATTGATTGATATGGGCAGCTCTCATAACTTCATAGATCCTACCCTAGTACAGCAGTTAGGTTGTGGTACTAGACCTACTATACCACATATGGTTGCTGCAGCTAATGGAAATGACATGAGAGTGGATCAAGTATGCAAGATCACTTGGTTGCTCCAAGGTGCTGAGTTTTCGTTAATTTTTATTGCTCCTATTAGGATTATGTGGCATTGTTCTAAGGGTAAAATAGTTACTCACTTTAGGTGACATCAAGATGAACTTTAGCAAACTAACCATGCAATTTTGGTACAAGGGCAAGAAACACCTTATCAGAGGAGCTGGGAAGCAAATTACCATTTCTGGATCTAGAAAGCTTGAGAAACTCTCAGGTAATCAGTCTGAAGTTTGTATGATACAAGTAGTTCCTTTTATTTGTCATAAACGACAATGGCATGCATTAGAAACTAAGGAAGATAAAGAAGCAGAAAAAGGTCCTAAACTAGTGAATCTTTTAAAAGAGTTTGCTGATCTATTTGCTGAACCAACCACACTACCACCTTCTAGAGGGGTCTTTGATCATAGGATTATGGTGCAACAAAGGGTTGAACCTATAAACGAAAGACCCTTTAGATATCCTTCAGTCAAGAATGACATTATTGAAGACTTAGTGAAGCAAATGCTAGACCAAGGGATTGTGCAGTCTAGCTGTAGTCCATTTGCATCACCAATTGTGCTAGTTTGGTAAGAAAGACGGATCTTGGAGACTATGTGTAGACTACAGAGGCCTTAACAAACACATTGTTAAGAATAAGTTTCCTATCCCTATTGTAGAAGACTTGTTGGATGAGTTGGGAGGATCAATGATTTTCTCTAAGATTGATCTTAGAGCTGGTTACCACCAGTTGAGAATGGCTAAGGAGGACATACCAAAGACTGCTTTCAGGACCCACTCTAGTCATTTTGAGTATCTAGTAATGCCATTTGGCTTATCAAATGCACAAACAACATTTCAAGGATTGATGAATGATGTGTTTCGGGAATTTCTGTAAAGTTTGTATTTGTCTTCTTTGATGAAATTTTGATCTATAGCAAATCAACCCAAGAGCATGTAGAGCATCTCAGATATGTATATGTAGCAATGAGAAAACATCATCTGATTGCTAAGGAGAGCAAACGTTTCTTTGAAGTTCAAAAGATTGAGTATGTGGGGCATTTTATCACTTAGGAAGGAGTCTCTACAGACCCTCAAAATATCCTAGCATTGCAGAATTGGCCCACTCCTACCACTATTAAGCAGTTGAGGCGATTCTTGGGATTAGCAGGATATTATAAGAGGTTTGTTCAAAGTTTTAGCATCATCAGCAAACCCTTAACAGATTTGCTGAAGAAAGACAACTTCAAATTGTCTTCTTCTTCATATGCAGCTTTTAATCAGTTGAAAAATGCTATGATTCACCCTCATGTATTGGAACTTCCTGATGCCAGCAATAGATTTGTTATGGAGACCAATGCTAGTGGATATGGTATAGGTGTTATTGCTTTCTTGAGTAAAACTCCATCAAATAGACATGCTGCATTATTTGTCTATGACAGAGAGTTGTTAGCTATGGTGCATGCAGTCACTAAGTGGTCACAATACTTACTTGGGCAAAAATTTATAATCAGAACTGATCAAAAAGCTCTAAATTTCCTGATTGAGCAAAAGCTACACACAAACTCTCAGTTAATGTGATTAACTAAGTTGATGCCATTTGATTTCACCATTGAATATAAAAAGGGGTCTGAAAATAAAGCTGCTGATGCACTATCAAGAGTGACAGGATCAAAGTTACTTGCTTTGGTTTTTACTAGCACCAATTCTGAGCTATTACAAGCTATTGAAGCTTGTTGGACCACTGATCAGGAGTTACAAAATCTCATTACTCAACTGCAAGCTAATCCTACAACAACTTCTCAGTTCAGTTGGTCAAACAACCAGTTGAGAAGGAAAGGCAAATTAGTGATTGGTAAGGATGAACAACTCAAGAAAATCATCATGACACTTTGGCATTCTACTGCCCTTGGTGGTCATTCTAGCGTGGATGCAACTTTAAAAAGGGTAATGACTCTATTCTATTGGAAGGGATTGAGAAATGATGTCAAATCTTTTGTCCGTAAACGTGATGTACGCGTTAAAAGCAAAGTCGGTCTAGTCGCTTCTCCTGGTTTATTGCAACCCTCCCAATCCCCTATGTCATATGGTCTCAAATCAGTATGGATTTCATAGATGGTTTACCCAAATCTCATGGTTATGAAGTTATCTTGGTTGTGGTAGATAGACTTAGAAAATATGGTCATTTCATACCTCTAAAACACCCCTTCACAGCTCAATCAGTTGCTCAAAACTTCTTAGATGTTGTTGTTAGGTTGCATGGGTTGCCTGATTCTATAGTCAGTGATAGAGATGGAGTTTTTCTTGGAACCTTCTGGCAAGAGTTATTTTCTATTCAAGGTGTGCAGTTGAATATGTCCTCAGCCTACCATCCTCAAACAGATGGGCAAACTGAGGTCTTGAATAGGTGCTTAGTGACTTACCTAAGGTGCTTTTGTGCTGATGATGCTAATGGATGCTTTTCATGTCTAGCTATGGCTGAATATTGGCATAATACTTTCCATCACTCTTCTACTGATATGACACCTTATGAAGCTGTCTATGGAAGACCACCACCCCTACATCTACCCTATCTATCTGGTGAATCTAGTTCTGCAAAAGTGGATAACACCTTGCTTAATAGAGAGTTGAAATTGCAATTACTGAGGCATCATATGCTCAGGGCTCAGTTGAGGATGAAACAACAAGCTGATAGTCACATAAGTGACAGAGTTTTCAGTGTTAGTGACTGGGTTTACTTCAAAGTGCAACCTTATAAACAAGCTACTGTGTCTCAACATCCCTTTCACAAATTACCTGCTAAGTACTATGGATCATTTCAAATCATCTAGAGGGTTGGAAATGTTGCTTATAACCTCTTATTTCCTGATTCTGTTAAGATCCATCCCACAGTTCATGTGTCATTACCCAAGAAGTGTCATGAGGTTCCTACTCAAATTGCCTACCCACCTATTATAGACCTTGCTAGCCCTTATTGCCCAGATCCTGAGTCCATTTTGTAGATAAGGATGATCAAGAAAGGAAACAAGGCTGTTCCACAAGCACTGGTCAAATGGAAGGATTTTCCAGCTAATGTTGCCACTTGGGAAGTTGTTAATGTGTTGCACACCAGATTTTCTGGTTTTGATCCTTGAGGTCAAGGATCTTTCAATGGAGGGAGTAATGATATACGAAATGAGATATCATAATTGACAGCTGGAAAATCAGATCACAACTGGAAATTCCATAAAACAGTTACAAATTTGAAAGTTAGTTAGGATCAACTTTTGGCGAGAAAAGTAGTTACAAGTAGTTAGGCTTCAATAATTCAGTTTTTCTATAAGTAGTTGATTCCTATATGCATTGTAATCATTCAACAACATATACATTTATTCTTAGGACACAATTTCTTCTTTCTACTCATTTCTATCTTTTCCATCAAAATTGTGCTAAATCACTCAAGTTCTTCCATTGAATTCCTATTTTAGCTACTGATTTACTCGAATTATTGTTGTATTCCTGTAAATCTAGTAACATTCTCACAGGTAGCCTTAGGAGTATTTTAGATATTAGCTCTTGGGGGAGAAGTGAATCATGGGAAAAACCAAGATTTGATGTTTTTGCTTTGTGCTTTGAGAATTCCATCTCCAATTCAAATATTAGAGGTTTTGATAGTTGAAAAAAGGGTTTTGGTTGAGCTTTGATCCCTTTATTAATTAGTAGTCTGCCAGTTCAAAATAAGTGTTTACTCAGTCTTTTTCAAACAAAAACACTAACTTCTTCAAAAAATAAATATTTTAATTAAACTATCCTTAATTAATAAGACTATTGCTTATTTATTATCTTGAGTAAATAGGAGCAAATCTTAAAAAATAAAATTAATTTCTTCTAGATTTTGTAAGTGGGCAATAATTTTACTGTTTCCATTTCTTTATTTGCATTTTTATTACTTTATGTATTAGACACGTTTTTGACTTATTAATAAAATATAGTCAGTGAGGTAGCACCCAATGACCTTGCCTTTAAAAAAAAAAAAAACCTAAAATAATAAGGCTAATTGAATATTTATTTTGAACCGTGGTATTCATGATTGGAATTGTCTCACTTTTACTTAAATTCAATTAATTCACTATTTCTTCTTATTTCATCTTAATATACCGTGCATATTTTATTTCAAATTTGCATTTTTTAGATTTGGTTCTTATATAAATAACCATTTATTTCAACTATGTATTTTCTTTTTCGGGAAAAAATATTTTTTGAAAAACTTACCTGGAACAAAAAAATCCATCATTTTAGCCAAATAAGAAAGTTTTAATTAAAGTAATAGAATACTAACTGTGTATAGATGCAATAACTATTTATTTCAAGTGTGTATTTTCTTTTGGGGCTAAATCAGTAGAAAAATTATTGGCTAGAGTTATATTATTTTAGCCGAATAAGAAAGTATAGACAAAATAAGAGAGTTGCAACTGCGTAATTTTTTATTTGAAAAGCCAATAGTGTTTTTCGAATTGTTTAGCTATACACAAGGTTTCTGTGGTGAATGTTCCTTAATGATTGGCATTCAGCTAGGAAGTTTTTGGAAGCTTCTTTCCGATGGAGATTAAGAACCTTAAGGGGTCAGAGTCGTTTGGTTGCTAGTTAGGAAGTGAGTTATTCATGTATATATATATATATATATATATATATATTCTTGAACACACCATCTAAGGGAATGTTGCCTTCAAGATTGTTGAACGATAAGTTCAGGTTAAGTAAAGAATGCAACTTTACCAAATTATGAGGTATAGAACCACTTAACTTGTTATTCGAAAGATCAAAGTACCGAATACCCGTCAACTGTCCCATATTCGGAATGATTCCTTGGCAGAGGTTGGACTGAAGATAAAGCTTATTTAAAGAAATATATTGGCCTATCTCATTAGATATCTCATTGAACAATCTATTTTATGAAACATCAAGTGCATCCAAAAGTTGCAAGTTTCCAACACACTAGGCAATGCACTAGTCAAGGAATTGTGTGACAAGTTAAGTGTTCTAGAAAGGGTGTAAAGACCGATAAATTGTTTGTAATGGTTCCGTTTAAGTTGTTGTTAAAATGGTCGATTTTTTTGTAGAACCTTTAAAGAGAAGGTATGGTTCCTTCTAGACTATTATTATGCAAGTATAGGTACAATAATTGTGTAAGTTTGCAAGTAGAGTTCTTTCAACGTCGGAAGTTTTCCAAGTGAAGCTGAAATATTACATGTCAAGAAGTTTAGGTCCATTCCCAACATTGTTAAACCAACAAGGTTTGCAAACTCTGCATGAATGCTCCCATGTATAGAGTTATTGTAAAAGTTTAACCAACTCAACTAGCATGATAAGTTACTGATCAAGCGGGGAAGCTCACCAAGAACTGGTTGTAGGCATTATCAAGAAACTATAGCCTGCTATAATTTGTCAAAGGAGAAAGAAAGTTTAAGTCATCACTTTGGAGCTGATTAGAATTGACATTAGGAAAATGAGAGCCGTGAGAATTCCAAATCTCAATGGTATGGATCCATTGAACTTGTTAGCTGATAAATCCAGCTGGACAAGATTTGAATCATTGGACAACGTAATAGGTATCACGGTTATAAAGAAGCATTGAAGTATTGGACAACAAAATTGTTGGCATTTGAGGAAATAATCCAACACCTCGAGTAATGTGAGGGGATTAAATTTTTTAACGACACACAGTTTTGTGGGCTCAAAATATTTAAAGTTTTTGTTCTTCTCGTTTAATTGTTTTCCAGATTATCTCATATATTCTGATTTATTGTTTTGAACACAAGCAAATAACAACATCTCCTTCAAGGTAGTTATAATTCACACTAAGACCTTCAAGGTAGTTATAATTCACACTAAGTTCTTGGAGGGATGAAAGATTTTCAAAAGAATCGAGAAAGTTACTGACGAGGTTGTTGTTGTTGAGATATAAGTTCTGAAGCTTTGAAAATGACCCAAGTCCTAGAGAAACTTGTTTTATAAGATAATTGTGATTCAAATCAAGATTAATGAGATTTATGCAGCTAGACAGATTGGATGGTATGTTCCCCTCAAAGAAGTTGAAGCTCAGGTTCAAGTTCTTGAGCCTTGTCAGTGAGCCTATAATTCTTGAGGTATTACGGAAGTGAATGACTTGTCTGGTAAAGTGTTTAAAGGCGATACAAATTGTAGAGGTCAGAGGTTAATTTTGATTAGAAATCAAGAAGTGCAAGTTGGTTTGTCTTGTGGAATTGACAAGTTGAGGAATATTTTTATAACTATAAGGATATGAAAGTTCAGCAAACCAGTTAGGCTAAGATTTGAAACATGAAAATCCATTTGAAAAAAGAAACTAGCTTGAAAGCAGAGTAGCTTAAAACTGGTTATTTGAGAAAAAAATTATGAAGATGAATTCATGTGAGCTCTAAACTGTCCTCATTGAGATGTCTTTTTTGAAGTTAGCAATTAACCATAAGTATATATTTTAAAAAACATAATATATATATTTTAAAGAACATAATATTAGAGGTTTGTTTGACTATGAAAACTGAGTAGTGTCTCAAGTATTAATCTTGCAATTCTTAAAGTTTCTCCTTATAATTTTTTTAATAACCGAGAAATACCCTAGTGCTTGTAACGACCCGTCCGGTCGTTACTTGTATTTTGGCCATTTTACCCTTGTCGACCTACTTCCCGAGGTTATCATGCGATTCTAGCAAAACTTGGGAAATTAAAACTCTTAAGTGGATAAGTTTGACCAATAGTTGACTTTTGGATAAATGGAGCTTTTTCGGGATTCCGTCGATTCCCTGAGGTCCGGAGGGTCGATTATGACTTGGTGGGGTGGATGGTTTGGTTCTCGAGGCGTTTGGTTGCGTTTTGGGTACTTGGTTGGAAACTTGATTTTACCCATATTGGGGATTTTGGCTAATTTGATGAAATTGAATGGCCTAATGTGATTAGAAACTCGTGTAATTAAGGATTATCATTATTGGGACTATGGGTAGGGTAATTTCACCCTTAATTTCCTGTTTAACCCATATGATAATTTAGGGGTATTTTGGGTGATTTTCCCCAAATCGATTCTTCTTCAAATTAGTTGTTTTATGGTAGTCATTTGCTTACTTAGCATTACTATTTGTTAGACTTCAAGCGTTCTGAGGCACTTCGTAAGGGAAAGGCTTAAGTGGAGTAGTTCGTGGCTCCAGTTCTGCATCCGAGGTAGGCTACGACTTACTTTAGTTAGACTTTGATTAGTGAAATGCATATGTAGTAAAATTGACGGGAGAAAGCATGATTAGGTCTTCGGACACGATGTTGGGATTGATATACTCTTAGGTTGGTATGACTTCTGATTATGTGGGCTTGTCACCGTTACTTTACGCATTGAATCATGAGGTGTATTTGTTATATTTGGAAGGAAAGGGTTGATATAGACTCTTTATGTTGATTGAGATGGTTTAATTGATTCATTCCAAGGTTGAGCTGATTTATCTAAGTCTTGTTATGGCTTATGGCATTGTGACTTTGTACTTTCATTGGCATATGATTTCATTGATTTACCATGTTTGCATTCATTCACTCATTCATGGTTCGGATATGGTTGATGAAAGACTTATGCTGATTATGAAAGGTTTTGAGATACTTTTGATGAGATATGGTAAAGAACCTCTGTGGGCAAAGATCCAGATACTCGTTACCATAGGGCAAAAACCGAAACGAGTGGTACATGAAAATTATGGGTCCCTCGCGGGTCATGACTATTGAGCGTACAAGGCCTTTAGTATATGTGTACAGGTTGTGGCACTGAGCATTGCATCATATTGCATTGCATTGCATATGTCTTTACTTTTTTTCTCTGATTGGTAGATTTATATGGATGTTGTGCCTTTTCTGTCTATCTTGTTGATTTTATGATCGTATGTATGAGCTAGTCTTAGTCGGCCTATGATATCTACCGGTACACGTGTTTTTACTGATGCTATCTTTTTTCACCCTTTTTGAGGGCAGATTGTGTTTTAGGACCGTTTTCTAGACCCCATATCTAGCCCGAGGCTACTTCTGATCAGATATGAGGGTGAGCTCCTATCCAGCCATGCCGCCTTGGAGATCTCTCTCTATTATGTCTACTATTATCTCTTTCGATATTATCTCTATATTTCAGACATTTATGTATTTCTAGACAGTGTATTAGTTAGAGTCCTTGTACGATAACTTTCAGTTCTTGGGGTTGTATTATGTTTCGTTTTCCGCACTTACTATTTATGTTATGACATAGACTTAGTATTATTATTCTGTTGTTATTTAAGCTGTTTTGGATAATTAAATGGTTAATTGGATAAGGGGATGGTTCGCCCACCAGGGGCTTAGTGTGGGTGCCATCACGACATATTGGGTCATGACAGTGCCAGTGGAGCACAATGCGAAACTTGGAGGATAATGGCTTGCCCTTCTACCCTTCACCACTTAAATACCAAAATTTTATCTCAAACGTTTCACTTCTAGAAATAGAGATTTTTTTCACCCATATTCAGTGAGAAATTTATGCTATAAAACATAATTTTCCCACTCATTCCCACCGAACCAGCTCATTGGAAAAGGGGGAAAATATGTTCCCACCGAAACAGTAAGAAATTTTCTAATTTTTTCGTGTGAAAACACTATTATTTAGATTTTTCCCAACGACGTTCGGTGAAAATATTACTAAACATTTTTTAGTGGGAAATAGGTGGGAAAATAGATTTTTTAGTAATGTGTAACGTGTGCCGAACCCACACATCACAATCTTATCACTAGACCAAAGCCCCGGAGGCTTTGTCCTCACAAATATTCTAATGTTATATCCCGTATTTTGTACATTGGAATATTTTAAGCTAGTTGCGATAAGTTAAGGACAAGGCTATTTTTCGATTTTGTTTAATGCACAAGTTGCCTATGAATTTTATTGGTGTGGAAATATTAAGGAAAATTAGGGGCTAGAAGTTGAAAAAAATGTTTCATGAAAAAGCCACAAGTGGCCATGTGGCCGTGTGGGCTCCCACCATGGTTTGGCCAATTGCCTTAAGCCATAAGGGGGGGCATGTGTCCACCTTGTATTTGTAAGGGCCATATATATATATATAGACAAGAGATGACAAAGCAAGACAATTATTCATCTTTCACAATTCAAGAAACTTGGAGAAACTTGGAGAAAAGAGAGAGCCATATTCGGCCATGGCCTAGCCGAACAAGAGCCTTGAAAAATTGATCAAAAATAATTTTCTTCTAGCATTTCAACCAATTGGAAGGTCCTTAGTAACGTGGAGTGGTTGTTGGAACAATTAAACCATTCATTTTTGCAATTTACAACTCTCGCCAAGTTGAGAAGTTAAGTGAAAAAGGTAAGGTTTAATCTTCTTTTACATGTGTTATGGATGGTTGTACATGTTGTAGTGTGTAGAACTGGATGAAATTCGTGAAATCATGCATGGTGATGTTGAGCTGTGTGTGGACGGTTTTTGTAGAATGTGGTAAACTAAATTTACTTAGAGTTTTGGTTGTTGTTGTTGTGGATTCTATGAGGTAAAATGAAGATTTAATGACTCAAGTTGAGGTTGTAATCGTTTGTGGGTTGTTTTAGAAGCTAATGTGATTTTAATATAGTTTCTTGCATTTATGAGAATGAAGTTGTTAACGTGTGGATTGTTGGTATAGTTCATGAATTTGGAAGAGAGGAATGTGTTATGTTGTTAGCTTCAGTTTGGAAGATGGCGGGTTGTGTTGTATGTGATTGATTTGAATGTAAATGAAACGTCAAAGTTTGTGGAGTTGCTAACGCTAGAATGCGTTTTGAATTGATTGTTGATATTGTTAGTATGGTTGTTGGTATTGTTGTTGATGATTTCGAGTTGAATTCTCGGAGTTTGTTGAATTTACAAAGGAAGTGTGCCCAAATTTCGTAAATGAAGTGCTAGCTTAGGATTGGATTCTTAAGTACTTATAGCTAATGTTTGGTGTCTAATGACATTGTTGTAGATCTTGAGCTCCGAGACTTAAGTTCGGATTAGCTTAGGAAGCGGACAAGGTATGTAAAGCTATCCCTTCTTTCTTTTGACATGTCTTAGATGTAAGTAAGATAGATTTTGGACTTGTCGGGGTAACTCTATTTGTAAGTTCCGAGCATGTCTACGATTCTTATTCACTTTTTGATATTCGCATTTTTAGTATTCGGCTATTGCCCTTGAGTCTTTGTATGATCGGATAGTACATGGTGCATATCCTGTTCCTAAAGAGTCTATAATGAATAATGTCCCTAACTTTCATAAATGGGCTCGGATTGCTTTGATACGTTCGTAAAAGGTTCTATAGCGAATAATGCCCGTAACTTTCATGGGCCATCGATTGGTTTGATACATGTCTACGATCTCTAAGACTCTCTTTAACGTAGTCCTAATGGCATTTAGAACGGATTTGACATGACTATCGTTTGATACTCGAGCGTTGATTTGTCCACTTATCCATTGAGTCTTAAAAGATGATTTATATGCATATGGTTTCTCACTTTTCGCTCGTGTCAAAAGGTTATTACTTCTTTCACCGAGTCCCGGCCGGTATGTATTCGTGCAAAGTGACCGCATTGTTCACCGAGTCCCAATTAGACCCGATTTGGTATATATATATATATATATGATGATATGATGACATGATGATACGATGATACGGGAATGGCGGAAGGATGGCATATGATGATTCTATTCACCGAGTCCCTCATAGAGGGCGGGTACGGTATATATATATGATGATATGATGACATGATGATATGATGATTCTATTCACCGAGTCCCTCGCTAGAGGGCCGGGACACGTTATATGTATATGTATATGTATATGTATATGTATATGATGATTTTATTTACCGAGTCCCTCACTAGAGGGCCGGGACACGTTATATATGCATATGTACAAGATGATTGCTCACTTATGTTTCTAAGTCCCATAATGAATTGGATATGATATCAACATGCATGATTTATGTTTCAAAGGCAAGCCGTGTGGTTTGCAAAGAGTTACCGTAATAAATCTCTATACTCCTTATTTCAAGAGACGATTCGTTTACTATGTTTCATGCTTTACATGCTCGACATATTATGGTTATACGGCGCGTTTCATGCCACGCAGTGTATACGGACCGAGCAGAGGATATTAGTAGAAGATGTTCCAAATCGGATTGGCGAGCTCCATTCACCATGATAGGCCGCCGAGTCGAGTATCTATGTTATGGTATCCGTTTTATGTTAGAGACTTTGCGTATAATAGAGTCACGTATAGAACATGTCATTTTTGTAAGCGTCTCGTAAGTTCGATGTGTCATTATGCATTATGTTACAAGTTTCATATGTTTAGCAACATTTTCCTTGATTTGAGAAAGATCCAAAGCATGTTTTTTTTTTTAAAAGCTTACATATATATCATTTCATGATTTAAGGGCAAGACGATTATGAGTATCACGAGAATCGGCCGAGTTCGCTCGAAACCCAAGTCAAGGTTCGGGTGCCCATCATGCCCTATCGAAAGTTGGGGTGTCCACCGGTGTCAAGTCGCATTTTAATTAGATTGTGCTCAATATGTAGGTCCTAATTATGTGTCTTCCTTTAACCAAAATTACAATTGAAAAACACATAATTGGATTAGAAAGCTGAAAAAGATAATCTAGTCCTCCTACTTTCCTGTTGATTTCCTGTTGACATTACAGATAATTAAAAGGCATTAAACTGACTTGATAATTAGATGTAAAAGAATATTAGTTTAATTGTTCTAGAAGTCTAATAAAACAAGGATGAGGTAGATATTCTACAGAATGATTTTGATGTAACCTGCATTTAGCTTGGCAGGAAAACAGTCTTTATGGTTATGCCAGCAGTGATAGGTGAATCTTGTAACGACCCAGTCGGTGGTTTTGAGAACCGGTGCTTTAGTTTGCGTGTCGTCTATTCCAGAAGCTCCATTATAATTATTTTGACTTGCTATAAAATTTTGAAGTCAAACGGATATCATTTGGTTGACTTTGGGAGAAGGTTTCACTTTGTAAATTCCGGCATTCAATTATTTGGATAATTTTTTTTATTGTGGAAAACATGCTCTGATTGGCAATCTGAAGATTTTGTTAGATTTGGAATATTATTTATGACCTTTAAAAATTGATGGAGATAATTTTAGAGTTCGTTTGATTGATTTTGACAATTAAGTCGATTTTAATATTTAATATGCCTATTTATGGTGAAAAGATGGTCACGGGAAGAAAAAAGAACTGGATCTGAGATTTGTTATTTCTGTTAGCTTCATTTTGATGGTTATGGCTTGTGGGGAATGGTGGCGCCATTCCTAAGGTGATCGGATGAGAATCGGAGAAGAAAATCAAGGTTTTGGAATTTTGAAGGCTTAAGTTTGAGAAGTTTGACCAAAAGTTGACTTTTGGGTAAACGTGCCCGTAATCAAATTTCGATAGTTCCTTTAGGTTTGAAATGTGATTTACGACTTAGTCGAGTCATCTGTTCGGTTCCCAAGAGGTTCGGATGTGATTTAGGTGGGTGGTTGAGAAACTAACTTTTGAGATGATTTGGAGTTGACCACGGTCAAAATCGGGTCAAGACAGTCCCGTTTGGATATTTTGAGAGTTCGAGCAGGTTCGTATGATGATTTTGGACTTGTCCATAAATTTTGGTTAGATTCCGATGAGTTTCGGATGTGTTTGGGTTGTATGGTGTAGGTTTTAGTTTCGATGTCGGTCTGAGCGAAAAGGGTACCATAATGAGCAAAAAACCTTCGTTTTGTGTTTCGATTGAACCGTTAGATCCGTATCTTTAGCAACAAGACTCTCGCGTTTCGCCATGTTATAAGAGATATGGCCATTTTACTAAAGAAATTCATTGTTGGTTTTCTGGTGTAATTTTGCTGAAAACTACGATTTGTCCCTAAGTTCGCCCTTAAAAATTCTGCGTTCTTTCTAAAAATTGAAAACATCATATCTCTCTCATTTTAAGGTCAAATTGGGTGATTCAAAAGGCTATCTTGGATGTAATTTCGCAAGGATTTTATTGAACTTGTTGAAAGTGAGCTTCGTGATCAATTAGCACCTGATTTGGACCGAAGTTGCTGCTACATTTTCTTTTCTCAACTTGTTCGATTTAGTTACTTTTCTTACAAGTTTGGGAGCCCATATTGAGGTGATTTTTACGGTGTTGTTCTTGTCTCAATGAGGGAGTAAGTATCTAACCTTTATTTTGGTGTTTCACCATGATTATTTTCGTTGGTTATCGATGTTATCCGAGTTTGATTGAGGAAAATTGGGGTTTTGAACCCAAAGTTAAAAAGTGGAAAATTATGGTTTTGAAGATAAATATGATGGCTTTTTGAATGGATTTTCTAGATTTAGACTAATTAATCTATGGGTAAACTAATTTTGAAATAAATTTTCAGTTTTGCCCTTGCGGGCTCAAGGTAAAGTATAGCAATATGGGTATCGTTGGACTCATTTAGACTCGTAGGGTACTATTTTTACTATATTGAACTCGAATTTTCATTGAAATTACATTTTTTCCCTTGTGGCTCAGGTTTGGCTATTTTCGGTCCATTTTTAGGTTTTGGGTAAAACTATGGCAATATGGGTATCCTTAGATTTGTATTCTAACGTAGAATTCATATTTGATAGACGTTAGTCGTTCCAAGGCTCTCCGAAGAGGAAAGGCAAGGCTCCACTGGATTTGTTCGTGGCTCCAGCTCGGCAGCGAGGTAGGTTACGACTTACCTTTCGGTTAGACTTCAGTTAGGGAAGCATATGTAGAAGTTAGTTATTGACGGAGAAAGCATGTTAAGCCTTCGGGTCTGAAGTTGAGATGGATATTCTTAGGTTGGTATTGTTGATTGACTATGTGGGCTCGTCCCATGATTGTTGAGATTGGGCATGTCGCCCTACTAGCTATGTTTGATATTCTTGTGACCGACTTACTTGCCCCTCTCCCTCTTGTTATTCCATTGTCATATGAAAGAGGCATGTTGATATTGAGAATTGAAAGGTTGATCTGCATATTATAATATAAATTTGAGAACTTTTATGATTGATGTGTCTAATTGAGGTCGAGGAAGTGTTCGACATGCATTCCATACTTCATATGTGATCGTTGCCTCTTGTTGTGTATTGGCTTGTTGCCATATGTGTGTTATTGGACTCATTATTTAGTTGGCATATTGTTATTATGAAACCAGTATCTCTCATTTATTGGGTATTATCTTGTATAGAGGAAAGGTTGGTTATTGATACGTTGAGTTGTGATTCGGATCTCAACATACAGTTTAAGGCTGGAATTGATAAGTTGTGTTATGGAACGGTTGATTTAGGCCTGAAGTGTACTTTACTCATTTGTGAACTTATTTCTGTCATTCATGAATTTGGATCTAGTTGCACTATATTGGGATCGGGTTGCACGCCGCAACATATATTTGGATTGATTTGCACGCCGCAACATATATTGGGATCGGGTTGCAGCTGCAGCAGGTACATGGACTTCTCGAGTCCCCCATGGGTCATGACTTATCGAGACCTGGAGGTATTCCGTCCGCAGCATGTGTGTACGATATGAGATAGTTGGCCAGTGCATTGCATTGTATTGCACGTGCATTCATATTACATCCATTCACATCTCTGATTTTGGTTGTTGTATTTATTGTATGGAATGGTGCGTTTCCGCATTGATTCCTTGGTTGATTATTGACTAGAGTTGTTGTATGCCTGATTAATACTTACTTGTGGGTTGATGGACTCGAGGATTAGAGACTTTCTCCTAGGCTATGACTTGAGGTTACAGAGATCTATTGTGGTTCTTATTACCATGAGATGACTTGTATTTGCTTTGTAACCATATTTGATTGTTTACTTGCCTATTTGTTGATTTCTTTCTTTTATATATGTGAACTAACTGTTGTCGGCCTATGATGCCTACTCAGTACGTGTTGTTTGTACTGATGCTACCTTGCTACACTCCTTTTTGGGTGTAGAGTTTGAGACAGGATCCACGCCAGGCCCTCGTGAGTGATCCCCGAGGCAGTTCCCTTGGAGACTTAGGATGAGTCACTGCGTATCTGCAGACCAATTTCCATTCCTCGTTATTGTTTTACCCCGAAATTGGATAATAAGTTAAATTTCTAAATGAGGTATAGGATATGTGGCACTTTAATCTATTCTTTGATGAACAAAAGGTATATGCGTATATTTTGCTTATGAAAAGGCTTAAGTATGAGTTGGTATGCTAATGATTGAGTAAAGATATTGGGGATTATATATTTAAGCTTAGATTTTATCTATATTCCGTGCAATGTTGGATGGAGCGATTCAATGAATTATTTAAGCTGTCAACCGGACCAAGATCAGAAGAAATCAAAGCGAGAGAGAGTTTTTATATAAATATTCAAAGTACAAAGCTCTTGGATCTGAAAAGCCAACCCCCAAAAGTGAGGGAATGACCCCTATTTATAGTTTTCCTCTATGGGCCTTCTATACATCATGGAGCCCTTTTAGGATAAAGAAAAACCTAATATGGATAAGGTTAGGTCGTACGGTCCGACACCCGTACGATCGTCGAGCTGTGTGGCAACAAGATTCCCACACGTGGAGGGTGAATAATCGATTATCCGACCAACGGCCACGATCGAATGGTCACGAAGAAACCAGCTAACGGCCACGACCGATTCGCTATATTCGAATCGGCAAACGGCCACGATCGATTCCGCTATATTCGACCCGGCAAACGGCCACGATCAACTTGGCCATGTAAGGACCGGACCCCGGACGAACCACGATGAGGAGTTATCTCCGGATACAACGAATTTATGCGAAGCTTCTTCAGATCAAACACTATCATTCGTTTTCTTCCTTTTACCGACCCCGCTTTGCACCGGACAACTTTTTACCCGATTTTTACCGTATACAGATAGTCCCCACACTTTCCGGACTGAGGTCATACCGGAGTAACGGAAGTGGATGAATCGTGAAATCGGGGATCCCATTGGCTCGTTCTTATCTTCTCGTTTTGGCGGGAACAATACTAACCTCACCTCCTTCTGCATCGTCACGCGTGTCGCACCCCGACGAGTTAAGCTGCCGCAACCTCCGTTATGCACGTCCTTTCAAATCACGTCGTCATTAATTACGGGACACGTGGCGCTCGTCGATTGGTCGGGATTTGTAACCGCCGTATGACCCAGGCCTATATAAAGCCTTTTACCGCCTTCCTTTCTCCATTTTACTTCTTCACTTTCACCATCTTCACCTCGTTTCTTTCACTCCTTCACTTCGTTCTTCATTCTTATTTCACTATCTTCTTTTTCATCGTTGATTTCGTTATCTCATCACCTATACTTGCTGCCTAAATTTATTTTCAAAGAAGTCGTTCCACTCAAGTGTCGCTTTGCTGATTGAAACGTTATTCGTTTTTTTCCATTTGTGCTTCATTTTCTTTACTTCACTGTTTCCATCTTCCTATCTTCTTCCCCTTATCAAATTTTTAACCTCTCACCCATTGCAAATGTCAATACCGAAACCACCTCCCGTGATATTCCTCGGTTTCATCAAGGAGCTTCTGGACGGATCGGATCTCAACCGAAGAGAAAAAATGTGGCCGAGCCCACGGCTTTAGATATAGTGCCGATCAAACCCAATTTCAATAAAGAGTTTGAAGCCAAGAAGCCTTCATTGGTTTCGGATGAGGGTATGACGTAAGGCGATACCCCTCTTCTATTACCAAGGATAAGCTCGATCAGGTCCGACCCGATTGCGGATGGGATAACCGTCGAAGGTGCAAGTGTTTGCTCCTCCCGGATGAATCGGTTACCGACCACCGGGAGGACTTTTTTATATGTTTACACTTATCCCTTCACGCTCAAGCTCGAACCCGCAATCGATCCGGCCGTATTGAAAATGTGCCGGACCTATAATGTGACCCTTGCACAAATTGGTCCGATAATCTGGAGGACGGCGACTTGCCTCAGGTTGCTGGCCAACAATGCCAAGAAACCCTTCACGATGGCACATTTGATCCGCCTTTATTCCCCAAGACGATTCGGGGAGGCGTAATAAAGTTAGCCAAGCGAGGCCGGAATTCGATCTTCTAAAAAATGGACGAAGATAGAGACCGGGGCTGGTTAGAGCGCTTCGTTCGGGTGAGGACCTCGGATATTATCCCGGAGGAATACATGCCCTTCCCGGAAAAATGGAATGACAACCGTAAGTTTCTCGACCCCAACTTCGTTAATTTATTCTCATTTTCCTTAATTTTATCCTTCGGGCTTACGTTTCCCTTTTTCTTCTTAATAGCCTTGGCATGGATACCCCCGGTCATCCCACATATGAACGAGTGGGTCGAAGCGCTCTTTGACCGGCATACACACGAAGAGTTGACATGGGAATCCTCGCCGGGAAACGGATTGCCCAAAATCACGGTAACACCGCTTCCCCGGAGTTCGGTATTACGCATCGTCCGCCTTTCTTTAATCCGAATGTTATCCATAACCCCTTCAATTTTAGGTTTACCAAAGGGTTCGGCTCATCCGGACCGGACTGCGAGTTGTAACAAGCCGTGCCGACACCGCATTCGACTCGGCCGGTCATCTGTGAACTACCGCGCCGCCCAAAACGAAGGGAAACCTGGACGGAGGAGACAAACCAAGAAAAAGGGCAAGGCGCGTCGTCCGGTTCCCCGAGAGATGAAGAAGAGTCCGACGTGATCGTTCGTAGGGTCGGTGTGGCCCCCACTTTGAATCGGTCCGGAGGAGGAACCCAGCTCCACCCTTCAACCGAGAAAGGACCCTCCGCCGGCCGCCTACTGTGTGGGGAAGAAATACTTTACCCAACACCTCTTAGGTCTATCGAGTTTGTTGATACTTGTCACACCCCAATTTCGATAGGGTATGATGGGCACCCGACCCTTACCTGTGGCCGAGCGAACCCACCGACTAACGTAGCACTCATAAACTACATCGGGCCCACAACACGTAACATACACACGTAATGAAAATTTTTCGGAAAACAAACAAGCCTTTCGTTTTTTTTTTTTCAAACCAAATAAAATATGCAATCGTATGTAAACTGTAATATAAGGCATAATTGATCGGCTTATATACTCGCTTGCCAAACACATCGGTAGCATAGTGCATACAAACACACCGGCTTACGTAGCCGCTTACAAAACCGACCCGACATATCATACACTCGACACGGTCTGCAAAGTCTCTATCATAACTTCGAACACCATACAAAAGCACTCGACTCTAAAAGCCTTCGAGGAAACGGAGTCGCCAATCCGGTGCCGGAGCACCTTCTCGCTAACATCACCTACTATACGTGGTACACGTTGGTAGTGAAACGGCCCACCAAGAAAGCGGGGTCGGTGCGAAATATGTACCGAGCATGTAAAGCATAGCATACATCAAACGAGGTCTTAACCGAAGTAGGAAATACAAAAAGTGAAGTCGTAACAACCCAATTACCCAAGTACTTACATCCGACACACACAAATTAAACATACTCATACCGAACACATCATAATCTGTCATACGAAATAACATTAACCGATGTGGGATTTGTCTAGACCAATGTGGAATTTTACCTCATCATTGGGTTTGCCCCACCATCGGTGAACAAACTATCATAGCATCACACATTATCACATACCAAATGCGGCCCATAGGACCTGGCGGTAACGTGGTCGCCACCCTATCCGGCGCCACAACACAAGATAACACTGAGAAGATTTCAAATCTCCGTATCCTCGAACACAACACGTCATCACAACACATCATAAGCCATATCACAAAGATAACTCCATAAACGGAACCCTACCCTATGGCGAGGTCTCGGGAACCGTAGCACAAAGATAACACCGGAGTATATTATAGTGCGCACGATCACATACCGGCAGTTCCGGATCCCATGAAAGAGTGTAACACGTAACGCACGAACAGATCGTGGTAACCACACACATATCAGACATCATCACAGACTCAACCGAATGATCAGAACGAACCCTCTTTTTTTGAAAGTCCAAAACCATAGTCAAAACAGGTTTTCTGCCGAATCTCGCTCGGGGCATATCAAACCGAATTTCGTAAACCGTTGTTACGTATCAAAATCCGGGCATAAAATCCTTATTTCCAACTCGATTAAAAATAAATAATCATAGTGAAGAAAATATTAGATTTTCCGAAAAAATCCATAAAGGTAGCATAGAAAGGCCGCGGGCCCCACGGACGGGGCGCGACCCCCCGTCCGAGCCCGACTACGAGGGGGGGGGAGAGTGATGTCTTATGAACTTACATATTATGTTTTGGGGCGTTTCGAGGTCGTATGCAAAAGTTACGGACGTTCGTAGTTTCAAGTCGTTTAGGAACAAGTCTCTTTTGAAACAAAATTTTTTGAAAATAGAACTCTTTTCAAAACCTTAAAAGTTTAATCCTACAAAAGATATAAGTGGTCATAACTCAACCGCGTTAAAGATACGAACATCAAGGAACTTATACGAATCGCTTACACAATATTTCAAACTCAACCATATCAAAGACATACAAACCACAAATGACCATACTAAGGATGCGACAAAAGACAAGCAAATACGATTCACAAACATACTTGAAATTTACGAATGGAATTACCCCGAGGCACAAATCATGTCATACCTTAATTCCGTCTAAGACATGCCAAAAGAAAAGAAGGGTAAGCTTCACATACCTTACTTGCTTCCTAAGCTAATCCAAACGTAAGTCTCGTCTTCTCAAAATCTACAACAACATCAATAGGCATCGAACATTAGTCATAAGCGCTAAAGAATCCAATTCCAAACCATTGCTTTTTCTACCAAAAATTTGGGCAGCATTTCCCCTATAAATACGACATCCCCGAGAATTCAACTCGGCTAAATTATCCAACAACCATACCAACAACCCAACTAATAATATCAATAAGCAATTCCAAACGCATTCCAACATTAATAATTCCTTTCTATATAATTCGACGACATTCCATTCATATTCCAATAAACTACATACGTTCAAGTCAACATCGCCATTCACATATTCACATAACAATCCGAGATCATTTCATCAAGAGTTAAGAATATTTCAAGTAGTCCACACACTATTCAAATCAGCCCATCCAACACACAAGGCAACCCAAAACCTTCCAAGTTCAAATAAACATTGACGATACACTTCTTTTCTTCTAAACTCGTAAACTACATCAACAACTCACTTGTTAACATTGCCATTAGCATAAATGTAAAATCCACATAAAAATCATATTAACTTCCAATTCAGCCCACAACCATTATAACTTCAATTTAGATCATCAAACCTTCATTTTACATCACGAAATTCACAACGACAACAACCAAAATACTACACCAAATCAGCCCACTTTCGGCCACTACAACAATATACACGGCTATAACTTCAACATCATATTTCCATGCATTTCATTTATTTCTTCATCACATAATTCATAACAACAACAACCAACACACTAAATAACATTAATTCATCTTCCTACCACATGTAGCACAATTCACGGCCACAACAACATCACCCCATACATATATTTTTCATGACTTCCATTCAATTTTACACACTACAACATACATAATTCATGCATAACATATAACAATAGAGATTGAACCTCACCTTCTTCATCCACTTCATCCCACGGCTAGCTTTGATGAACCACCACAACAAGCGGCTTTCTCGTCCCAACAACTATACCATGTTAACGAGGACCTTCAACTTAGTAGGAAATCTAGAAGAGAAGAATTTTTCATGACCAATACCTCTTAACTCTCTCCTCTCTCTCCCTCTCGGTTTTTTTTTCTTCAAGATGGCGAGATGGCCGTTCTGAATTCTCTCTCTCTTGAAATTTCTTAAGGCTCAAATGAATAAGATGACTTACTTAGTCATCTTGGACTACATATATAATTTAAACACTTGGCCATATGGCCCACACACACACACACACACACACATTTTCAAATAATGGCCAACTTTCCATAATTCTTTTTTTTTGGTCCCAAAATTTTTCTATAAAATGTCTAACTTTCCATATTTCACTTTTAACCCCAAATTCCTTATTCCAAGTTTACCCTTAAAATTTCATACCCACAAAAAATAAATATGCGACTTATGCATTGAGACAAAATCAACAAAACCGAAAATTAAAAGTCTTGTCCATCACTCGTCGCAACCAACTTAAAATATTCCAACGTACGAAGTACGGGGTATAACAATTTTACAGGTGAAGAGTCTTCTGAAGAGATTCCCCTGCAAAGACCACGGAGATCCGACCGAGTCGACCGCCGGAAGGACGAGTCGAGTCCACACCGGGTACCGAGGCACGGAGGATGCGGTTCATTACTCGCCGGGACCCCGTCATCGGGGTTTGAAGCCTCTACTTCTCCGCCGAGGGTCAAAAGGCTATTCCAACCACCCCACCGCTCCGAGGTCGATAATTTGGATGACATATTTTGGACACCCTCCCGCGACCGGAGGCCGCCGGTTTTGGTCATCTTCCCATCCTTCGGGTCACGAGGCGACTAATCGATCCACCGAATCGGTGCGAGGGATAGCCTAGTGCGCATCTTTCCGCTCTCCCCCGTCGGAGCCAGAGAACCAGATCGGCGTAGCACCATCGTTCTCGAAGATCGCAGCCTTCTTATCTCGTCCGGCGGGAGTGGCAAGCTACTTAAGGCCCCTCGTATCGAATTCCGAACAAAAGAAAAATGGCCGAATCCCTTGCGCAGCCTCGGATTAACGAAGGCATGCGTGCGGGCAACCGGTAAGCCTTCCATCCCATGCCTTGTATAATTTGATGTGAGTTTTTGATTTCTTGTCTAACATCTTTGCTTCTTTTGCGAGTGTGGTGCTTTGTTAACGAGCCTTCATCCGGGAAGAAGAGGTTGATGACCTTAGAGGCCAGTGATGCCCAAGGTCAAGAGACAAGAGAAATTCCGCATCTTTTGCAAATAAAGGAAGATGAGCCGAGCGAGCGGTGTCCCTAGCAAACCTTCGGCCCGAGCTCGATGCAACGAAGGTCGAGAACCTTCGACTAAAGGATTAGCCGGGGTTGTGGAGAGGAAGCCGCTTCCGAGGAAGAGAAAATCGGTCTTAGTCAAGACAACACTCGGTTCTCTTCCAAAGCCGAGTGAGCTCGAAACCACCATTTCCCAACTCCGGGGGAACTCGACTCGGTTGCTAAGTCCGATGCCACCAATCCGGCCGAGAGGCACCGACGCCGTCGAATCCGAGAGTGCTAAGTATGCGTAGAGAGAATGAGGGTTTTCGAGCAAAAAGCTGAGGGACAGGCTCGAATGTGCGATGAGCTAAGAACCGACTCGGGAGATGACTCAAGGCTAATGATACTCTTAAAGCCGAGCTTGACTCGGCTAATCGATATCGGAGCATCATCGATGCAGAGGGGAATGAGCTCCTAGTTAGGGCCGGCCGTGGGCCGAAGTCGACGTTGGCGAAGCCTTGCAAAAAATGTGGGAGGCCGTCGAAGTTTACTCCACGGTTGTAGTGGAACATGAGCGGTGGAGATCTTCGGAGGATCACCCTCGAGGAAGCCGAGCGTGGCTTTTACCGATCTCAGCCCTTATTCTAGAGGCTAGAAGAACCGAGGAAGAAGCAAAGAAAGCTCTTTGACTCCGACTCCGACTCCGAAGACTCGAACGGACGAGTCCGAGCATTCTGGTTCCAGTCATACCGGATAGGCTAGTGGCTTGTACTTCCTTTTTGTTTTGTCTTTATAGCACTTTGAACTTTCCCAAATTTCAAGTGTAAAAGATTTGTATATATAAAAAACGTATCCTTTCTGTTGACCATTCTTTTGTTTGAATGTTTGTTATGATTCTTGTTCAAACTACCGGTCTTTCCCGAGGATAGTGAACATCGGAGTCGCTTTCGGACTTGTTTGATTAGAGTTTTAATCTCATCCGGTATGATTTATTCGGGAGTCGAATAGAGAAGTTTGCCTACGGACTTATTTATGCTTTGTGAATTCGAACGTCTCCGAATCACGTTAGGCATTTTTAGGGCCGATATTTTGTGGCTATTCTTTTATTTTGATTAGGTTTGGACACCGAATCTCTTCACACAAATTTACGGTGTTAGTCCCATTCGGGGATATTTAAGATTTAGGCTCGATTTGCTATAACCTTGTTGCCTTTGCCGTATTTTGGTCGTAATGTCCGGAATCGGATATACGGATAAAATGGTGCCCGATTTTCGGGCAAAGTACTTTACTAGGAAGATAAATCCGAAATGTAATAATTTGATTTTTCAATAAACTTCAAGTACTTGTACATCATATGAGGACTTTATCCGTTTCCTTCTGTTTTTTGCCGTGGCAAATTCTAAGTGGACACGATTCGCTCTGATCGTTTGGTCTTTACATCAAAACCTAATACAGAAGGTCCGGCATTGGTTCCGGCCATAGTGAATATTAGGGGGACACGACTCACTTTTGATCATTTGGTCCTTACATCGGAATGTATTGTTATAGCCCCTTAGTGCTTATTCGAACTGTGAAGTCGGGTAAGCACTATCAAGCCCCTGGCCGTAGGGTGTTGGCCCCGAATATCTGGTATTCATACTCCTACTTTAGTAACACGTTGTACTTGTCGCCTCATTAAAAACCTTGTCGGAAAACCCATTTGGGACAAACCGAGCTGAAGGAAAAGAGTGCAACACGTGTTTTCGGACCTAGCAAGTTAACTACGTCGGGCACTCGGCTCCCTCGCAAAAAAGAAAAGGTAAGTGAATAAAATAAAAGGGTCCATACCCAACGTAGTATCTCTTCAAATGAGCCACATTCCGGTTGCTTTGCGCAACCGTTGCCGTCCATGGATTCCACTGATAGGACCCTTTACCCGTTATCTCGATCACCTTGTATGGCCCTTCCCGCGGGCCCGTTTTCCCTCGTTGGGATTCTTGGTGTTCGAGGTAACTTTTCAAGCACCAAGTCCCCAATTTGGAAATGTCGGAAGTTAGCTCTCCGGTTATAGTACCTTCCATCCCTCGTTTCCGGGCCGCGATACGGATGATGCATTCTCGCGTAGCTCATCCGCGAGATCGAGTTTTACGGTCATGGCCTCCTCGTTTGATTCCTCGGTGGTGTAATTGAACCGGAGATGGGCTCTCACTTCTACAGGAGTATGAGGGCTTCGATCCGTAGACTAACGAAGGGTGTTTCCGTACTGACTTTGATGTGGTTCCGTAAGCTTCTACAACACCTCCGTGTAATATTTCCCTCCAAATGGTGCTTTGACGTTTCAAGTCTCTTTCTCGCATTCCCGAATTATCGATTTGTTCGTAGATTCCGCTTGTCCGTTCGCACACGGGTGATATGGAGTCGACACAATTTTCTTGATCTTCAGTCCTTCAAGGAAATCATTAACTTTGCCACCAACGAACTGGGGGTCGTTGTCACAGATCTCGGCGTAATGCCGAACCGGCAAATAATATGGTCCCAAATGAAGTCAATAACTTCTTTCTCTCGTATTTTCTCGAAGGCTCGTGCTTCAACCCATTTGAGAAATAGTCGGTCATAACAAAATAAGCGGGCCTTACTGGTGCCCGTGGCAATGGACCAACAATGTCCATTCCCCATTTCATGAAGGGCCGAGGTGATACCACCGAGTGCGGCAACCCCGGGCCTGATGAATCATCGGAGCATGTCTTTGACATCCGTCACGCCCGGGGACAAAATTCTTCGCATCTTCCTCCATTCGGTTCCCGTAGAATAACCGCTCTAATGATTTTCCAGACTAAGGCTTCCGACCGGAGTGATTCCCGCAAGTCCCCTCGTGTACTTCTCTCATCACGTACTCGGTTTCACCGGACCTAAACATTTGGCCAAAGGACCAAAGAAAGACCGCCTTTGTATAATCGATCGTCCACCTGTGCAAAACCGTGCCTTTTTTGTCCTTAGCGATCGCGATTCTTCGGGTCGTTGAGAGTTTTCATCTTGCAAATAGTCGATGTATTTGTTACGCCAATCCCAAGTTAAACCCATTGTGTTTATCTCAAAGATGCCCGTTATCTATTGCCGAGTTCATCAGTGCGCACTACGTCTCCCGGGTTAATTTCTTCCTTCGTTGAAGATCCCAAGCAACGCATCGGCCTCGCAGCTCGCTCCTCGGTACATGCCGCATGGTCCATTCTTTGAACCGGTGAAGTATGACTGACCCCTTTCAAGATACCTTTGCATTCGTTCATCCTTGACTTCGAAGACGCCATTCTTTGGTTGACAACCGAGAGAATCGCATTTTGCTTCGATTACTTACAAATTTATGCTCCGAGCTAATTCCGGTCCCGCAATCATAGCCTCATACTCGGCTTCATTGTTAGTTAATTTAACTTGTCCTAATGGATTGTTTGATCGCATCTCCCGCGGGGGTTTTAAGGCGATTCCAAGCCCGAACCTCCAAGGTTCGAGGCTCCGACCGTGTGTAATGACCAAATACCCGAGGCTTTCCCCGGGGTTAGGTGGAGTTCCTTCTCAACCTCGGGGATCATGGCGGGGTGAAGTCCGCCACAAAGTCGGCTAAGATTTGTGACTTGATGGCCGTCCGAGGCCTATATTCAATGTCATACCCGCTTATCTCTACAGCCCATTTAGTTAGCTCTCGCCCGATAATTCCGGTTTATGCAAGATGTTCTTTAAAGGATAAGTGGTCACTACACATATTGGGTGGCATTGAAAGTAAGGCTTGAGCTTTCTAGTAAGCGCTACCGTTGCTAATGCCAATTTTTCAGGTGGGGATAATCGGGTCTCTCGCATCCCCCAAGGTCCTACTCACATAATAAACGGGAAATTGTGTACCGATTCTTCGGACCAAACTCTCTTACCGCTACCTCGACACGGCAAGGTAGAGAAAAGTCGCTCGTCCGCTTTTCGGCGTATGCAACAAAGGAGGGCGGATAAGTACTCTTTTAGTTCTTGTAGGCTTTTACGGGCACTCCGGTGTCCATGTGAAGGCGTTCTTCTTCCGAGTAAGGAGAAGAAACGGTGGCTCTTGTACGAAGATCTTGATATAAACCGGCTCGGTCGTTATCCTCGGTAAGCCCTCTGCTCCTTTGACGTTATTTACCACCTTGATATCCTCGATTGCTTTGATCTTGTCGGGTTAATCTCGATTCCCGATTTGACACCATGAAACCGAGGAATTTACCCGACCGAACACCGAAAGCACACTTCTCCGGATTGAGCTTCATATTATATCTTCGGAGTACGTCAAAGGTTTCGCAAATGTTTTAAATGGTCCTTGTTTCTGGACTTAACAACCATGTCATCAATATAAACTTCCATCGTTTTTCTTATTTGTTCTTCGAACATTTCGTTAACTAGGCGTTGGTAGGTTTCCCCGGCATTTTTTAATCCGAAAGGCATTACATTGTAGCAATAAGTCCCGTATCGGGTAATGAAAGATGTTTCTCTTCGATCTTTCGGTGCATCCGAATTTGGTTGCACCCTAGTATAACATCTCATGCTTCGGCCGTCGCATCGATCATTCTATCGATGTGGGGCAATGGAAACGAATCCTTCGGCATGCTTTGTTTAGATCCTTATAATCAACGCACATTCGAAATTTATTACCTTTTTCGGCACCACCACTACGTTAGCTGCCCAATCCGGTATTTTACTTCCCGAATTGCCTATTTTTAAAAGCTTTGTTACCTCATCCTTCACGAAGGCATGTTTCGACTCGCCATAGGCCTCCGTTTTTGCTTCACCGGGGAAATCTCCCGTCGAGACTAAGCTTATGAGTTGTTATTTCGTTGACACCCGTCATATCTATATGCGACTATGCAAAACAATCGGCATTAGCTTGAAGAAATTTAATTAACTTGTTCCCGAGCTCCGAGGTTAACCCGTGCCCGTATACCTTCTGTCCGTAGATATTCGAACAAGATGACTTGCTCCAGCCTCCCTATTGTAGATTTTGTCGCGTCTCGACTCATCGTGCGACGAATGATCTAGGTATGTTGAAGTCGTCTTTTCGTGCCCGGGTCCAAATCTCTTTTGCTCGACATCGGACCCGTTAACGGTAATTGCTATTTGGGAATCCTTGTCCCGGATGATCCTTCCGATCGCTTTTTGAGTAGGGTGATGATTCTTCGACCGCAACATCTCTTCTCGCTCTGTGTTGTTCTCCCGGATAGTTTATCCCTCCGCAGTTTCCGGGAACTTCATCGACCGATGTAATGTGTAGACGGGACAGCCTCTCATGCTATGTATCCCGCCTACCCGGAAGAATGCGTTGTATTTCATATCCCCTTCGATTATAGAACACGGCCTGGATGGTGCCCCTCGATGTTGGCCCAAGAAATATCACCCTTCGTAGTTTCACTCGCCATATCAACCCATCGAGCACCCGGGCTATCGGTACGATCTGGTCGAGTAGCCTTAACTGTTCAACCACTCTCCACCGGATGATGTTGGCCGAGCTACCTGGGTCAATTAGAATACGTTTAATTTGAGACTTAAAGACGAGAATAGAAATTACCAACGCATCATCATTGTGCGGTCGAATGATGCCTTCGCATCCTCGTCGCCGAAAGTGACGGAGCCCTCGGGTATAATCCGGGCTATGCTTTTCACGAACAAGAAAACCTTCGCGCGCTTCATTACCGGCCCTCCAGAGAACTCACCCCCGATTATCATGTCGATTACATATCGAGGCCTCACCGGCTCAATTCGTTTACTCGACCTTTCTCGTAGTGGGTCTTTGCCGCTCACTCAGAATTCACGAAGGTGCCCATTTTTTCGCAAGCGAGCCACCTCTTCTCTTAGTTGGCTAGCGCTCTTCGCCCGTGACCGTGAGTTCCATGGTATTCACAAATCATATTCGGATCCCGTTGGCCGGGATCCGACCCTCAATGGTCTCGCCACTCGCCGGAACGCGCCTATGGCCGAGACAAGGTCCGAGGCGTTGACACTAAAGTTGTATTCCTCGATATTCTCGGTGGGTCCCCGTTAGTTACCGAACTTCCAAAGCATCACTTCTAAATGACAACCTCGGCTATTCGAATGGACGCTCGGCTCTTCTATCTTCTCTCGCCGGGAGAATTGGACCGAGGCCGCACCTCGACTTCTCCGGCCCGAAGCTTGTTTTCCGATTGAGAATATGGCCGGTATCTTTCCCTCGATGGCCGTGTATCCGGGTCGTAATTTTTTCTAGTCCTCTCGATCCTTTACTTAGGTTTATCGGACCGGAAAGTTCGAGCCGATCATCCTCCACCCGAATCTTGGACTCGATTCTGTGGTACGTCCGCCTGTGTCGCCTCGTATTCCAAGAATTTTTCTTTAGTTTGAACGAGGCCGTCGAACTCGGGGGATTAAGCCCTTGGCGAACGCTTGTGCGACCCATTCTTCCGGAACCGGGAGCTCCATCCGTTCCCTTTGGAAATGATTGACGAACTCCCGTAGTAACTCATTATCCCTTTGGGCTATCCGGAAAATATCCGCCTTATGGGCCTGGACCTTTTTGGCTCCGGCATGAGCCTTTATGAACGCATCCGCGAGCATTTCAAAAGAAGTGATCGAATGCTCCGGCGGATGGTCATACCAAGTTAATGCCCTTTCGGCGTCGTTTCCGAACTTTTTCAAGAATACGGACTCAATCTCGTCTTCTTCAACATTATGCCTTTATAGCACAGTACGAGGTCACGTGTTCCCGAGGATCCGTGGCCATCATATTTCTCGGATATCCGGCATCTTGAACCTCTTTAGGATTAACTTTGAGCCGCACTCTGAGGAAAAGGCCTCCGAATATACCTCTCGGGAATCCGACCCTTTAGAATGGGAGAGGCCCCGGATCCGGTCCACCCGAGAGTTATAGGTCTCGATCCTTTCTCGGTTGAGTCTACCCGCTTTGCCAACGTCTCGAGCATCCTCAATACACTCGGTAGACGAACCGGCTCCGACCCATTGCTTTCAACCATTTGAGCTTCTTCTCCGGTTCGGCGAAGAACACCTTGCTTTTTCCCGAGTCGTTTCATCCTTCTTCTCTCGCAATTGGGCTATCGCCACTCCTTGCTCAAAGAAATGCTTTTTGTTCGCAACATTTCAAAATAAGACGCAAATTAATATCATCCGGGCATTCGGCGCTTTCGGCCACGCGCCCGGTCAAAATGAGCGAATTAAAAGTATTTAAAGGATCGGTGGTCGGATGAGCGGCGTTCTCCGGTTCACGGTATCTCCGTCGGCCGAGGCCCTCCTCGAATCGACAGAGTCGGTGCAATGGGATTCACTTCGGTAACCCCTAACCCGATGTTATCATTTTCGCCACAATCTCGTTGTCGACGTGACCGTATTCTCCATTTTGTTTGCCATTTTGTCCGCTTTTGCGAGAGACGAAAAGAGAACCGAAATCTTTATGGGAGCAAATAGAGACCGAGATCAAAGACCACAACTATCCTTGCCCCACGGTGGGCGCCAAACCGTTTTACCCCCGAAATTGATAATAAGTTAAATTTATAAACGATAAGGTATAGGATATGTGGCATTTTTAATCTATTCTTTGATGAACAAAAGGTATATGCGTATATTTTGCTTATGAAAAGGCTTAAGTATGAGTTGGTATGCTAATGATCGAGTAAAGATATGGGGATTATATATTTAAGCTTAGATTTTATCTATATTCCGTGCAATGTTGGATGGAGCGATTCAATGAATTATTTAAGTCCGTCAACCGAACAACATCGAAAAATCAAAGCGAGAGAGAGTTTTTATAAATATTCAAAGTACAAAGCTCTTGATCCGAAAAGCCAACCCCCAAAAGTGAGGGAATGACTCCTATTTATAGTTTTCCTACGGGGCCTTCTATACATCATGGAGCCCTTTTAGGATAAAGAAAACCTAATATGGATAAGGTTAGGTCGTACGGCCCGACACCCGTACGACCGCGAAGGTGTGGCAACAAGATTCCCACACGTGGAGAGTGAATAATCGATTATCCCACCAACGCCACGATCGAATGGTCACGAAGAAACGGCTAACGGCCACGACCGATTCCGCTATATTCGAACCGGCAACCCGCCACGACCGATTCCGCTATATTCAACCGGCAAACGGCCACGATCAACTTGGCTATGTAAGGACCCAGGACTAACCACGATGAGGAGTTATCTCCGATACAACGAATTTACGCGGTTTCTTCTGATCAAACACTATCATTCGTTTTCTTCCTTTTACCGAACCGGACAAACTTTACCCGATTTTTACCGTATACAGTTATATTTGTCTTTTACTTTCCGGACAGTATTCCTTATCATGTTAATTATGAGCCTTGTATAGCAACATTCAGATATTTGTACTTATTGATTTAGACTTATGTAGTGAGTAGTAGCTCTTGTACTGATACAGACTAGATGCCTTGGGTAGTTTATGTACTTCTGCACTTATTACTTTTATTGATATTTGAGACTTATTAGCATTTATATTATTCTTCCGCATTGATAGATTGCGTGTTGGAAAGGGAAGGATTCGCCCACGAGGGGGAGTGTATGGGTGCCCGCACGACTAGTGATTTGGGTCGTGACAAATCTGGTAATTGATTTGCTGATATTTGTTCCAATTTTTACAATTAAATTTTATTTCATTCTGGTCTTACAAACCCGCAGTCTTCAAATATACCAGATATATGTTATATATGTATCTAAATAAAGTAGACTTTAAACTTCTGTAAGAAGCGAGAAGGTTCACTTTGGAAAAGAGCACCTCTAGCTATCAAAGAAACACAGTGCTGATAAGCAAGAAACGGGCCCATTATAAATTAGTTTGTCATGTATGCAATAATAATAAATACGCTTCAATTCCAAGTTAATTAGGTGGGTTCTGTTGTATGAATCCCCAATGTCATAAATGCTCTATTTGTATCTTGTCACATATGCGGCCCTGGTACTAAGCTTTCCGTGGGAAGGGCTGGACCACAAGGTTTATCAGTACGCAGCCTTACCTTGCATTTCGCAAGAGGTCAAGTTTTCACGGCTCGAACCCGTGACCTCTGGCCACATGGCGTACAAAGAACTTTACTACCACGCCAAGGCTCCCCTTCATATTAGATCATGACTAATTCATTAATTTGATCAAGTCCACATTTAACTCAATCTATACATTTGACACCACTACTTTTCATCTATGTCACTGTCAAGTGTCCAAGATAAGCTTTCTAACATGGGAGTACCCATATTACAGTTGAAACAGATTATATATATGTGACCATTCAGTGAAGAAATCAGCAAAAAGGAAATTTCTTGGAATTCATGTACTGTGCACAATCTCTTTTTCTTTTAATGTATACGTTAGTGCCACAAAGTACTGAAGATCTGATTCTCTTCAATTGGGATTTATGAAAATTCAAGGAAACTTCGATTTACTTCTTCCTCTATACTCAAAACTGCTGCGTATCATTTTGGCATATGTATGTTTTGGCTTTCATTTCCTACTCTTGGAAGTAAGTGGTGAGATGCGTGTATAATTTGTTTTTACGAATGGATAACGGTGAGATTCGGAGTAAGACTTCTCATTATTAAAAAATTGCTAGTTTTCGACAGAATTCGTTAAAATTTGACTCGTCGACAACATTTACGATTGAAAATTCATCGAAAATTCCTTACCGGCAAGTCAACTTTTGACGGGATGTACGTCGGAAATTAACGATTTTCTGGTAGTATCTATTTATTTTGGTATCAAGTCGATATCTATTTATTTACATTATTTTGTCTTCAAGGAAGGTCATTTGGATCATTAATTACATGGAATGATCACAAAAACTACTCGTAAGCTTGGACATACATGAAAAAGTAAAGTTTTCGGAGAATGAAAAATCGCCGAATCTTTTTATTTTCCATTATACCAACTAAAATCCATTTGAAATCAACAAAGTGCATACGAAGAGAGTGAATGTTGAGGAGAGAGAGATGTGTGCATCGCTTACCTGAAAAATTCTCCACACGAATTAACAATTGAACAATCAATAGAGTATAACGTACCATAAAATAAATTGTCTCATGAGCACTCAATTATAACTTTTCCAGTTATTTTATTTCATATAGTACTCGAATAAAACCTACATAATTTACACCCATTTTCAGGAAAGAAAACAAGTGAATATACGCTTTTGCCGTTTTAGGGTTTGATCAGCACATGTTTGCTTGCCATAAAAATACGTGGAGTTCATGCAAACATATATAGAAAAAACAAAATAAAACACCGAAAATTCGAGGAAGTTTCACTTTCAAATGCCAACTTCCATTTCTTGTCCTCTATAAAACCCAAAAACACTAGTTATAAATTATAAAAAGATGCATAAAATTTGCCCCTAATAAATTAGTTTCAACAACAATTTCTATTCCTCTAAAAAGAAATCCATTTTTTGAATATGGGTTCTATAAGGGACTTGGAGAATAATGGAGAATTTAGGGAGGAAGAATTAGAAAGAAAAAATGATCAAGAATTGATCATGAAGAAAAATGCACAAAATTTGTCAAAAGCTGATCGTTTTAGGATGCTAAGGGAACTATTGGTTCATCTTCAAGAAGTTATATTAGGAACAAAGCTTTGCTTGCTATTTCCAGCTATCCCTTTGGCAGTGCTGGCTCAATACTATCAGTTTGCAAGAGTTAGTATTTTGTTTTCTTCCTGATTTTATTACTTCATCTTGCTTTAAGTGTTTTTGAGAATTTAGAGGTCATTTGGTTGCTGTTGGTTGCATTTTAGTTGATTTTATTACTTCATCTTTCTTTAAGTATCTTAGTTATGCCTGATTATATATTGGTAACCAAATATCATACTTGGTGTGCTAAATTTTATACATATAAAATAAAATGCTACCAAACGCGGTACTAATTATGTTGATTTTAATAGATGAATAAGTCACTTCCTAATCAACAACCAAACGACTCATTAGGATTCTTTTGGACAACCCTATGTTCCTTTGGACTTTGGCTATTTGTTTGAGTTTAACTAATACACATGATTAGTGTAAAAAATGCAGTACTCTATTACGTTACTTAAAAGTTAATTGCACAGTAACCTTTATACTAATAGATAGGGACTGATATAACTTACCAAACATGATAAATTACCTTTTACAATAGGTAAAGCTACCAATTATCAATGATTGTGTCAAACTCAATGTCGTATACGAGTTAAATTATACTCCCTTTATTTCAAGTATGTGGCAAAGTTTGGAGTAAGAAGATCATACTAACTTCTTAATCATATACTTGAATTCAGAACTAGATTTTTTAAGTTTTTTAAGAATAAAATCCACTATTGTACCAAATTTTACGATAACTAATAATGCAAAATATTTAGAAATTATATAAAAAAAATTATGATTGAAAAAGAAAATTGATTCTCATAATAGTAATAGTGCCTCATGTTTGTGTTTTTCATGTGATGAGAGCAGCCTTGGATTTTTGCTTTTAGTTTGCTTGGACTTGCACCGCTTGCTGAACGTGTCAGCTTCTTGACTGAGTAAGTTGCTTATATTTTGTTTGTGTTTTTAATCTCCTATTATTATGATAAAATTCCTAACACGATTATTTTTATTTCCCCTTTTTCCCTTTTGTACCTGAAATTAAACAAAGACAAATTGCTCACTTCACTGGCCCAACAGGTATGCATTTGTTCCTGTATTTCCCAAAAGAAAAAAAAGTGTTCGTGTAAATAATTTTTTATACTATCAGGTCATTTAAAGAATATTTATAGGGAAGCCTACTTAAAATATCATATTTGGAATCTTGAAAACAAAATATATTATCTGTTACAAACAGGTTGACTTAATGGTATTAAAATTATTTACATTGACTATACATATTAGTTAAACTCATGTATTTTAAGTTGAAATAATGATGCATAGTTGCTGTTATGATGATTTAATGCAGTTGGGGGTCTACTTAATGCAACATGTGGCAATGCAACTGAGATGATAATAGGATTATTTGCACTTTATCAAAGGAAAATACATGTTCTAAAGTACTCTCTTTTGGGATCCATTCTTTCAAACCTTCTTCTTGTTCTGGGAAGCTCTCTATTTTGTGGAGGACTTGCCAATGTTAAGAAGGAACAGAGATTTGACAGAGTAAGAGCACTTCAATATAATACAAAGTGTGAATTCAAACTTCTTTATATGTAACCTTTTGTTTGTGCTTCCACCTGAGTTTTTCATAATGTTTTATAAAGACCCGAGAAAATTCTATATAATAATAAATGTAGAAAGAGTTTTTTTTTTATACTACTTATAGGTAATTGTTCGTAATAAGTAACGTTAGTTACCTAAAAAATAAGATAGGGCACCTAAAAGTTAAATTACACTAAGAGTATAAAAATTATAAATATTGTCATGTAAATACTTCAATTCATACAAAATCTAGGGTTTAATTTGTATACACGACAATTTAAAGATTGTTTACACTATTAGTGTAATTCTCACTTAAGTTTTACTTTTACTGTCAGTGTGTATAAGTTAAATTCCTACAAAATTTGAAATTTTTATACCATTAGGTTACTTTTACCTATGGTAGCAGGTAATCTATTTTATTTTTAATTAAAATTTAAAATCTCACATTTTAAGAAAGATTACATGTAGATATACTATGAGTGACTTGATACTTTAACTCTATATTTTGTGTTTGACATATTTTTATTTTCATTTTGGGACAGAAACAAGCTGATGTAAACTCCATCCTCCTTCTACTGGGATTGCTTTGCCACATGTTGCCGCTGATGTATAGATTGTCTTTGGGGCCAGCAATTGACACTATTAATGTAACAACATCAATATTGGGGTTGTCTAGAGTTAGCAGCATTTGTATGCTTATAGCATATGCTGCTTATCTCTTCTTTCAACTGAGGACACACAGACAATTGTTTGAATCTTCCGAGGAGGTAATATTTTCTATTTTTAGAGTAATAAATAAATAGTATGAATTACTTGTGAATTGTGTGACCACCTCATCTATAAGCTTAAGCGGTTAGAAATCACTTTGTTTATTTAATTATATTTTCAAAATGTCGCCTCTCACGTGCGAGCTCGATTTTTTCACGGGCTAACCACGTAAAAATGCTGTTCTGATAATGAGTAGTTGTGAGACTCAAACTTAGAATCTTTGTTTGCTTTGATACCATATTGAATTGTGTGATCACCTCGTCTAAAATATTAAGCTATCAAAAAAAAAAAAAACTTTTATTTACTTAATTATGTCTTCAACACCACCCACCTAACCAAAAAAGAAATTACAAGAAGTTATGTCTTCAGATGATATCATTTTGAACCTTAAGTAATTTACTTTGGGGTTCAACTTCTGTATATTGATAGCGTGAATGATTTTTTTTACATATTTAGGTCATCAGTTAAAAGATAACCAGAGGTAACCACACATAATATATAGTTAAAACTAACAATCTGAAATATAAGTAACTTGCTAAAACAAGTGAAATTACCCCAACAACATGAACGTTTTGTGTTATGTGTATAAATTATTTCATTTATTTTGATTGTGTATGAATAGGAGGAATTAGAAGGTAAAGTTTCAGAAGATGATGAGCCGGTGATTGGATTTTGGAGTTCATTTGCTTGGTTGATTGGCATGACTATAACTATTGCTCTATTATCTGAGTATGTTGTTGGTACAATTGAGGTAAGCTTTTTTGGGCAGTACATTGAGGGGTTGTTTGGTGATCTGAAGTATAAGAAAATCTAGTCTTGTTATAAAACTTCATATTACTTATACAATGTTTGATTTTCGGCATAAAATCTAGCATAGTTAATATAATCTCCGTTAATTATTATAATGTTTTGTTTGTACTTATGCGGAGTTTAATACAATTTGAACTCCAAAAACAAAACATTATATTATTAATTTTGGTATAATTTATATGAGAATCTATACATTACTTTATATGTGATATATGGGATGTGAGATAAGAATGCATAAATTAGAGTATGCAAAGACGAAAACGCTCGTAAATTTGGAAATTCATAAATTACAATTATGTATCATTATTCATCACGGAAGAAAGGACTCACTATTACTCGCCGCATAACAATCCTATGTTTATTCACCTCATAAGCAACGCCTACATCATAATTCTGCATAATTAAGTAGATTGTAAACCAAATTTGCCATCATTTTCCCTTTTTCATTTCTTCACTTCATTAAACAAAAAATTGTTTGTCTTTTTTTCTTTTTTTTTTTTTTCCTTTTAAATATAATCTCAGGCTGCATCAGATTCTTGGGGGATTTCTGTGAGTTTCATAAGCTTAATATTGTTGCCAATAGTGGGAAATGCAGCAGAACATGCTGGATCCATCATCTTTGCTTTGAAGAACAAATTGGTAAGATACATAATAATGCTACATAAACTCCTCACATTATTCAATCTCGAAAAGAATCTAATGAATGTACATACTCTACTATTAATGTAGGATATTTCCTTAGGTGTTGCTTTGGGGTCAGCTTCTCAGATTTCAATGTTTGTGGTAAGAATTCTGGCAATATTTGTTTCTTTATGCATGTATATACTTCATAATTTCTTTTTTTTTTTTTTTTTTTTTTTTTTGGTGAACGAAACTTTTATTTATTTATTTGTCACCTACAGTCTATTACAAAGCTCTCTCTTTAGGTATCTATTCATAGATATGCTATCTCTTTCTCATTACTTTTCCTGTACGCATGCTCCTTTCCTGCAAGGTTAGGTAAGTAGTCTATCTATCCAACTCCTTTCTTTTTGACTCATCTTTTTGCCCATCAGCCAGCTTTTCCTCATTTTGCATTCTTGTTTGAGTTGTCGCATCCATCCTTCAATTGCTGGCACTTTCAGGTCCCAGACTGCTCATAATTTCTTTTTCTTACGGCTATTTATATCTAGAGTTTAAATTCTAATGCTAAGGGTTGTTTGGCTCACATCTAGTTATGATGAGATATTATAACGTAGGATTATGTGACGATGATGGATAATGAAGGGAGTGTTCGCGGTGATCAATAATGATGGAAATGTTTTAGTAGTGATTAATAATGAACTGATTATTGTTATACAAGAATTACGTACTCTAAGGGCATTTTTCCTTTAAATAATCTAATCCTGCAATATTTCTAATACACGTATTTTTTTCAGCATTTTATCCTACATAAAACATAAACTCCCGCATAATTTAATGCGGGTATTATTTGATATTTCCAACCAAAGGCTACACTAGATAATGTTGCGGTTATTTTTTCTTATCCAATCGATCAAATATTGTAGTATCGCTTTATATGAGGTTTCTGCTTGGATTAGCTATACCACACTACCAATCAAATGGCCCCTAATAGTGTAAAAGAAATTTATACACCGGCCCACCTAAAAGATAACCACAATTAATCATCCATAAAAGTGAGCTTAGTAATCTAAAAACAAAGTAAATTATCGATTATAACAGATACTATACTGATAGTGTAGAACTTTCTTACCTATAATTAGTGTATATGAGTTAACTCATTTGGTCTATATATTATTTGGTGTGAGGGGTGGGGAGGGGTGGGGGAGGGTGTGGTTTCAGTTATTGTTTCTACTTTCCAAGTGAATAAGGGATAGAATAAAGCTAACTTGTTTACTATTTTCAGGTACCTTTATGTGTGATTGTGGGTTGGATAATTGGCGTGGATATGGATTTGGATTTTAGCTTACTTGAAACTGGTTCTCTTGCTTTCTCAATCATCCTTATTGCCTTCACCTTGCAGGTCCTTTTATTATTTGACAACCAACTTTAATTATTGTTCATTCTTGATATATGAACTAATGCTGATATAGTAGCTAAAAAGATAAAATCACTTAAACCAAATTTGACTAATTTCAAAAATAAGGAAATAAATAACTAAAAGACAGAAAAGAAAATCTCAGCTAATTTGGACTACAATATAGTCCTTTCATAGCATAGCATCATTTTCTCATGTATAAAAATGTGAACTGTATTACCTCTATACTTTAGGACACGACCTCAAGTGATAAACTGTTAGTAACTGCTTTTTAGACGTATATAGTGATTCTTTTAACATAAATACAGTATCCAAACCAAAATTATTGAATTCGATCGAATCCACATATTATATACTACCTCCGCCCCGATTTAAAAAATAAACCATATAGAAAGTATATGCTGCAAATACTGAACCAAAATTTTATGAAAAAACAAAACTTTTACTAACAATAGAAATGTTGGGGTGGTCCAATATGCTACAAAACAACAGGGAAAAATTTTGTTCTTTTTGTCCAAACGAGGAGAATATATATGAATGACATGATAGGATTAGGCTACAAGACAAAAATTGAGGATATCATGCTCAAATTATAAGTGGAACTTAGGTCTTAATTTCTCACTTCATTCTTTTTTTCTCACCGATTTTTGGCATATGCACTGAGACTTGACTAAATTTAAATTCACGTAAAAAAGATCTCACATTAACAATAAAGTGCTTCCTAACATATGTGACTCCAGTGGCGGAGCCACGATTTTCACTAAGAGGTTCAAAATATGAAAAAGTAAACACACGAAGAAGTCAAAGGGGGTTCAACGTCTACTATATATACATAAAAAATAATTTTAACCACATATAAACAATGTAATATTTTGCCTATGGGGGTTCGGAACTCCCTTGGCCCTTCCTCCCTCCGCCCCTGTGTGACTCCATACCCACGACTCGAAATCGATAACTCTCACTTCATTACGTTCAACTTTATTCTTTTAGAATTCTAATATTCCTAATATCTCTTTCAGGATGGAACGTCACACTATATGAAAGGAGTGGTTCTCTGTCTTGCGTATTGTGCCATCGCTGCTTGTTTCTTTTTCCATAGGGTTCCAATCAGTAAGTCCTTTTTGTTTACTTTAAAAAAATGTCCTTTTTCTTTTGTATACAGAAACCCCATTATTGAATGATATATCCTTTGACTTTGAGAAAGCATTTCACTTATATACACAAAAAAAATGTGATAAATTTGTTATACCATCATTGCAATTTAACACGTTTTAGCAAGTTACTTGTTTTATCTTTCATGTTGTTAATTTCACTTATTATGGGTAATTACATATAATTATTTTTTATATGACCTGATAATGTATTTACGTTGTCAATTTACAGAAGTTAAATTCCCTGAAAAATTGTTAACTCTTTTTCTTTTCTTTTTTTTTTTTTTTTTTTGGTCTGTCGGTGTGTTTTAGATATTGATAACAGTTCATCCAGGAGCTTGACCGCTTAACCAAATCATTCAGCGACGTGATGTATCCATCAGATGAAATTAAATCGATATGTACCTGATGGAGTCTACATTGTATACGTCAACCAATGTAATGCTTCATTGCATCAATTTTCAACTGTTAATTCAAATTGGAGTTTTTCTTACCCTTTTGTGGAGATTCTAAAGTCTGGATTATTCCATTTCATGTTGATTGGAGACGTTAATCAACATGAAATGTGAAAATAATAGAGGTGTTTGTAAATATTTTCTTGTTTTATTACTGCTTTTTTGCATAAAAGTGGTAGTTTTGTTGAGGAGAATAAAAAGTTGTGTCACTCCTCAGTTATGCATTTCAGTTGAGTATTTTCGTGGCCAATTAATAAAATTTTGTAAGGTTCCATATATTCCTTTTCATTGGTAAGCACACTTTTCTATAAGGACTGTTTATGGAGCATGCTCTTGCTATTGTCCCTTTGAACATTGGCATTCTGTCCACTTTCAGTAATGATTTCACAATAGCTCTTTTAAGCTGATTTTGGATTGTTTTGGCTTAAAAGCATTTGGTTTAAAGGCACTTTTAAGTTTACCAAACACCGTAGTAAGCTAAGAAGTTTTTAAGTCAAACTTTTGAAGAACCAATTAGAATGTAATTAGTCTCTGTGTAAGAATGTTAAAGGACTGCAAAAAATATTTTAAGGAGAAAGCCTCGAGGTCTTTGGTCTAGTGATAAGATCGTGATGTGTGGCTTAGGTATACGACATGGGTTCTGCGAAACGGAAGTCTGGTATTTAAGTGGAGAAAGGTAGAGGGACCAGCCCACTATCCACCGAGTCTCGCACCATGTGCCACTGGCCGCACAAGGGGATTTCTCCATTATTAGAAAATTTGTGAGGAGAAACTTTAATAATTGCAAAGATTAGTACTCGAGGCACTACCCTCATTCTCATAGTCAAACAAATCTCTAGTGTTATGCTGTTTTAAATACTTATGGTTAATTGCTGACTTCAAATATTGACATCTCAGAAAGGACATAATCAACAAAGTTATTCCTTCTTTTCTTCTTTTATTTTCCTTTCAGCTTAGACTCAAGTGCATTCATCTTCTTAAATAACTCTTTTTTCTTAGTTTTAAGGTTTTTTTATTTCAGTCCAGTTTCATTTTTCAAATGGATTTCCTTGTTTCTAATCTTAACCTAACTGATTTGTTGAACTTCCATATCCTTATAGTCATAACATTCCTCAACTTGTCAATTTTACAAAGTGCTTTTGCAGCCATTCTCGGTAATAATGAGACAGACAAACTTGCACTTGTTGATTTCCGGTCAAAACTAACCTTTGATCCTCTACGAGTCAGTATCGTCTCGGAACAATTCAATACATTTCAGCTAGTGGAAAGGTGTCACATGTGATCTAAGTACTCAAAGGGTGATTAGCGTGGATCTTACTGGGGTGAAGTTGGCTCGAACAACTACTAAAAAAAACATAAATTAACGACGGACAAATACTGTAGCTAAACAGCAAAATTCATCGCTATCCTTATCAAAAAAATTCTATTACCTACAAAAATTATAAAATAATCTAAAAGTCAAAAATTAGATACTTCGGACTTATGACTTTTAGCTTATAAGGTACCAAACACTCATACTCCTATTTGAGGCTAAATCTAGTCCATGATTCCTCCCTAGTTGTATGTCACGGGTCCCACAAATCTTCCCCCTTCTTATGCGTTCATCAGATTCTCGATTGGTTAAATTTGGAAACCGCAATATAATTGCATAAACAGACCTTCATTATCGTTCTAATCTCAATAGTCAACCACACCTCCCTATTTTGATCCAAATTCCCTTGGGAATGGCCTAAACTTATTGACAAATAATATTCACGCTTCACTTGGAATACTTCTGACATCGAAAGAACTCTACTTGGCTTCAAATCAATTAACTAGGGACATCCATTCTTCTCTAGGCAACCTTACACAATTATTACACCTATACTTGCATAATAACAGTCTAGAAGAAACCATACCTTATGGTTTTGGTAATTTCAAGTTTCTGCAAGAAATCGAGCTTTCTCATAATCGCTTAAACGGGACCAATCCAAAACATTTTATCAGCCTTTCCACCCTTTCCAGAACACTTAACTTGTCACACAAATTCTTTACTGGTGCATTGCCTAGTGATGTTAGAAATTGTTGGGAATATGAATTCCCATTTCAAATATCAACACAAAAATGAAATGAAGAAGAAAGAAACGGTAGACATGGTTTGCCTGAGATGAAATCAGTTCAACATCGACTTTATTGAATTCGAAGTCTTTTATCCCACATATCACAAATGATCTCCACCGTTGATGAGCTTATGTAAACTTTTAATTTCAACCGTATAGCTATACCACAAGAGGAAATAATTCTAGTAGCTTCCAAATATCATCTGTAGTTTTTGTTATTTTCTTTTACAAAATTGTTTGATTAGTTATAGGATAGCTAGTAAAAACATTACAAGTGGATGAATAGGATGATAGGGAATATTCTTTATTTTTGTATATAAATGTGTACTGTGCACGAAAAGAAATACAAGGAAATTTCTGCAATTCCAATTTCATTTTCTATTATGGTATCAGAGCAGGACCCATTTCACCTGATGTTGGGCCCCCAAATTAAATCTTCCACACTCCAGATGTCCAGCCATGGGTGTGGGGTGGGGTATTGAAGAATGAAAAAAGTCCCTCATCGATGGTTAATGAGATGGGTGGTCTTCTTATATGGACTTGGGCATCCTCCCCTCATAAGCTAGCTTTTGGGGTTGAGTTAGGCCCATGGTGCATTTCTTTACATGGTATCAGAGCTTTTGTAAAGATCCAAGTTCTTTTCTGCAGCCACCAGTTTTACCTGCATCTCTCAAATTATCCAGGGATGATGCTGGTTAATTCTGTCTTTGATGGAAAAGGGTATGGAGGATGGCATAGGGGTATTTTGATTGCCTTGTCTGCCAAGAACAATGTGGGTTTCATTGATGGAACCCTATCTTAACCTCTCAACTCTTTAGATCTATCTAAAACTTGGACAAAATGCAATGATATGGTGATTTCTTGGCTATTAAACTCACTTTCAAAGGACGTGGCTAAAAGTGTTCTCTATTCAAAGATAGCCAAGGAGATCTGGAATGAGCTTGAAGAAAGGTTTGGACAAAGCAATGGACCTCAACTATACCATCTGCAAAAACAAATCAGTGAAACAGTTCAGGCAAATTTGGATGTAACAAGCTATTATACTAAGCTCAAAAGACTGTGGGATGAGTTAGACAGTCTTGATATCACTCAAGACTGCAATTGTGATTGCACTTGTGGAAGAAAGGCAAAGACAAACAAATCTCAACAAGAAGGTAGGCTCATTCAGTTCCTTATGGGACTGAATGATGCTATCTGGCAGAGACTAGGAAGCGATTTGTTGCTAATGTCTCCTTTACCCTCTCCCAATCATGCCTACTCTTTGTTGATTAGAGATGAAAAGCAAAGAGAGGTTCAGAATGCTCAAACCTCAGTTGAGTCAGCTTTCTTTGCTGGAAAACAAGGCTATGGTTCACAAAAATACAACTATGAGAGAAAAGGAAACTCTAGAATCAAAAACAATTCTAACAACACGTTTTGGAAGGGAAATTCTGAAATGAAAGGAAATGGTAACAATCTTTTCTGCACTTATTGTAAGAGGACAAATCACACAGTTGATAGGTGCTATAGACTGATTGGTTTCCCAGCAGATTTCAAATTCACTAAGCCAAAGAAATACCCTAATGGACCTAAGAGTAATGTTGCTATCCCACACGAGGAGACTATCCTCTGTTCAACTGGTATGGGGGACAAGCCCATGACCCAAAACCAATACAACAATCTCTGCAAATATAGAATGTGAATAAGGATACTTAAGGTGAACAGGTCCTAAACCTCTTTATGTCAACCTTCCTTACTCTCTTAGTATTCTAGTACATAAATCAGGTTCTGTTACTATTTTGCCTGGTTTATCTCTTCACAATGTTTTATTTGTCCCTAGTTTCAAATACAATTTATTATCAGTGCATAAGTTGTGTGTTCAATTCAAATGTATCCTAATCTTCACTATTTTTGTTGTTGTTATGCAGGGCCCTTCACTGAAGAGGCCTCTAGTTCTTAGTGAAGTGAAACATGAACTCTACCTTATGCACCCCTCCAATTCCAATCAAGTCAAGTCTAGAGCTGTTTCAAGTTTAAATAAGGCTTTTGTTTCATTTTCTTGTAATCAGTCTGTTAGTGCCAAATTTTCAAATTCTATTTTACCTTCAGTTATTAGTCCTAATGATGTAAGCCTTTGGCATAACCGATTAGGGCTTATGCCCATTTCTAATATGAAGCATGTTTCTAGTTTTTCCTCAGATTATTTTGTCCATCATCCATGTGATATTTGTGCCAAGGCAAGGCAACCTAAATTACCTTTTCCATTAAGTATTACTTCTTCTAATCATATTTTTGATCTCATACACATTGACACTTGGGGGCCTTACTGTCACTCCCTAAAATTCACCCTAGACGTGACTGGCATCCGATGTCATGAACAATATCGGAAGAACCTTATTATATATGGAAAACATTGACACTTTCTAATCAGCAATTATCGAATAATAAGAGACACACCTTTTGCCAATATCCAAGATAAAGTCATGCTCATTAAAACAAAACAACGGAAATCTTAATCCATACTTAAATATAACATGGCAACATGCCCCAACAATCATGGAAAAGCATCCATAGCACTACCTATAGTTCAACAATCATCAAGGAGCTTATACAAAATAAAGAGTGCTAAAGTCTCGGGACGCAGCTGAACAATCTAAGTAACTGAAATAATATAGAGAGGTGCCCCACAAACAGACATGTGGGCTCACTGAAAGATCTCACAAACCTGCTCTTCAATATTACCTAACATGACATAAAAAACAACAATGGTATGCCTGAGTACTGGGTACTCAGTGAGTGTCTTGGGGACAATAAATAATATAGCAAAATAAAATAATTAAGAACAGTAATACCGTTTAAGTAAGAACCAATTGAAAAATCCTGAGGTAAGATAAACCAATAACTTCACAACCATTAATCGAGAAACCATAAATCCATATTTAAACCAGCTCCAGTTTATTATATCATTGAGTACCATTCCAGTCTTTCCATTGCGAATTCAATATTTATCAACCAGCCACTCACAGGCAAACGAGTTTAATATCATTGACAAGCCACTTACGGGCAAACAAACTCATATCACAATACAATACAGGCCCAAATCAATAATGACAATGGGATGACCATTCAAGGTTCCCAAAACAGCATAGAAGCACCACACCGAGGCAATTTGACCCGCGATGACTATCCTTCCTCCCGAATAGTTAGGCAAATACCACATCGGGGTGTTTAACCCTCGAGGACCACTCTTCCTCCTGAATGGTTTGGCTAACCCCACCAGGATCCATAGTGACTACCCTTCCTCCCGAGTAACTAGGCCAAACGCAAACAACAGAGAATCATAGCAAAGAAGTCGAATCACAATCACAACATAGAAGCCGAATCTCAAATCATGACATGAAAGTCGAATCACAAGCCATATCATTATAGTCACATTATTCATTAAGGATCATGTTCATAATCCCATTATATGGGTACATCAAGTCATTTTAATTTTTAGAAACCAGGTTAACCTCTTTAAACAAATTTCAAGTTCAACACAATCCATTATAAAGCATTCACATGAGATAGTCAAGCTTTCCAGTTATCAAGTTTAGTCAAGCTTTCCAGTTATCAAGTTTAAACATCCATTATGGGTAATTCGAGTTCGAATACCAAAGCTTTATATCTCAATTTTCAATCATCCTTTAGGGAGGAAAACAATCATGAATACATATATATAATATAGTACAAACAAGGTTTAATGTGGGCTTGTCCCACATGCACACAAACCACAACCAAAGAGTTCATAAAAATCGATTGAAAGAGTATGTTCAAAAAGAGACATACCTCTTATCCCGTTATAAGCTAGCAACCGGATTCTTCCAAGTTCAACAATCACATTACAATGGTTTTTAAATGACAGATTTAGAAATTTAATGAATTCTAGGGATTTTTACCCTGATTCGAAAACTAGGGCTTTTTCTAAGCCTATAAACGGGTTCTTGAACCCTTTCATGAATCACTAACGGATTCTAACCTTGTAGAACTTTCTACTCTAACTCAAACTTTATTAATACTCAGAAAAATTCAGAAACTTTACCTCTTAGATGAAATTCACATGCCCATATCTTCTTCTTCTTATTCTTGATTTTTTAAGAACTTAGGATTGTAGAGAGATGATTTACTATCAAGAGAAGATGAATGTGGTGTGGTATGATCAAGATTGAGTAGTAACTTACCTTAGGGTTAGAGAACTTTTCTAGGGTTCTTTTTCTTAGAAATATTAGTTTGGAATGAAGTGGGAAATAACACAATGAGGTAGGACTTAAAGAAAATTCGAAACCAGAAAAATACCCCGATTCGCATTGAGCTCGCGTCGCGGGTGCAACGCAAGGACTGGGATCCACGTTGGCCACACGATGCAACTCCAACGCCTGATCACATGCCCAACTGCGGCTGTTTTTTGTGCAATGGGCCCGCGACACACACTTAATGCACGTTTTCGATAATCGATATTCGCTCAGTAAAATGATCATAACTCGCTGTACGTACTCGGATTGAGCCCCACTTTATATGGTTGGAAAGATATTTCAGATACTTACAACTATCATTTTTGAGTTTTCCCAAATTCCCAACGCAAATACCCGAAAACTGGACATAAATAAAAACTGTCTCAGACTTAGACAAATTTCAGGATTTCTAACGAACTTCCTTATCTCGTTTGACCCCGAAAAGATCATTTAACACCTGTACCCATCCCAAAGGGATCTATACAGCTATGATGACATCTAAACACCTATTATTTCACATTCACACCTAACTCAGATTTTACGGGATGTTACACCTACAAAACTCAAACTCGTGATGGTTTTAAATACTTTCTCATTATAGTTGATGACTATAGTAAAGGAAAATGGACTTTCTTACTCAGCACTAAATCAAATGTTTTCACAATTCTAAAGCAGCTCTTAGCTATGACTGAAAGACATTTTCAAACTAAGGTCAAAACAATAAGGTCTGATAATGCATTAGAAAAGTTAGGTAACAGTCATGAAAATTCTCAATTTCTTGCTTCACAGGGAATATTACACCAAACTACTTGTGTTTATATCCCTCAACAAAATGGGATTGTAGAAAGAAAACATAGACACCTACTTGAAACCTGTGGAGCACTTCTTTATCAATCCAATCTACCTATTAAATTTTGGGGGAATGCTTATTAACTGTAACATTTTAACTTAACAGGTTTCCCACTAAAGTTCTCAAATACAAAACACCTTATAAAATTCTTCATGGCAAACCTCCCTGTTATTCTATTCTAAAGAGTTTTGGTTACCTTTGTCATGCTTCTTCTTTATCTCTTCACAGATCTAAATTAGATCCAAGGTCCATTAAATGTGTTTTCATAGGTTACCTCACTGGAAAGAAGGGATACAAGCTTTTGGATTTGATAAACAAGAAAATTTTGTGTCTAGGGATGACATTTTTTATGAACATATTTTTCCACTCTCTTCTCCTACAGTTCTTGTCCCTCTATCATCCACTCCTAATACTTCACCTGTCTTTCTTCCTTCCTCTCCTCCTACATCTACTGATTCTATTTCTACTATCTTAAATTCCTCCACTTCTCCAAATGTTCTCCTACTTCTTCTACAACAATTCCTACTGCCTCTCCCATGCCTTGTTCTTCCTCCTCCTCTTCTCACATTCCTCCTTCATCTCCTTTACCTCACTCTACTCCTCCACCTCATCCTATTATTCAAACTCATCCTCCCTCTCATATTGTTCTTGTTCCTAATCCTGTTAGACAATCTACTAGACCACATCATCAACCATCTTACCTTAACGACTATATTTGTAAATGGTAACTCAATTTTTCTAACTGATCTCATTCCTTATTGTTTTGTTTCACCTATCACTCCAACTGTCTTACCATTTTCTGCTTTATCACACTCTAATCAAACTCTACTTAATTCTATCTCTAGAACTTATGAACCTACTTCATTTTCCCAATCATCCTTACACCTAGGGTGGCAAGCAGCAATGTCAAAAGAATTTGCAACCTTGGAAGCTAACAATACTTGGGAGGTCATGATTTTACCCAAAGACAAGAAAGCATTACCTTACAAATGGGTTTATAAAGTCAAGTATCAACAAATGGTTCTATTGAAAGATTAAAGCAAGATTGGTCATAAGGGGTGACATTCAAAGGGAAAAGATTGATTTCATAAAGACTTTTTCTCCTGTTGTGAAAAGGACTACTATTAGATGTTTATTGACTATTCTTTGTCAAGAAGGGTTAGATTGTGTCCCAATTTGATGTAAACAATGCCTTCCTGCATGGTGCTTTGCGGGAAGAGGTGTACATGAGGTTCCCTGCCGGTATGACAACACCTTCCCCTCATCATGTATGCAAGTTGAAGAAATCTTTGTATGGGCTCAGGCAAGCCTCGAGACAATGGTGTGCCAGGCTCACCTCAGCCCTTAATTTCAAAGGATATATTCATTCTCTCAACGACTACTCATTGTTCTTCAAGATCCTAGATGGCGAAATTTCTATTTTGGCTATTTATGTCGATGAAATTCTCATGACTAGCAATGATCCTACAGAACTAGCTACAGTAAAAGATTTCCTACATGCTAAATTTCAAATTAAGGATTTGGGTCAAGCTCATTATTTCTTAGGCATGGAACTAATTAGAGAACCTCAAGGTTTGATTTTGAGTCAGAGAAAGTTTACCATGGAATTAATTTCTTTCTGAATTCGAGTGTCTTGATTCTAGACCAGCACCTTCTCCCCTTGACCCTTACCACAAATTGCAAGCAAATGTTGGTGACCATTTACTAGATCCCACTGTTTATCGGCGATTAATCGGCAAACTCAACTTCCTAACCCACATACGACCTGATATTTCCTTCGTCGTTCAACACCTCAGCCACTATATGTCCTCACCTCGTAAACCACATCTTGATGCTGCTTTCAGAGTTTTACGTTACCTCCTCACTGATCCGGGTATGGGCATTTTCATTTCTTCTGTTGCCTCTTTAGATCTCATCGCATTTTGCGACTCCGATTGGGATCTTATTCGGATTCCAAACGTTCAGTTAGCGGATTTTTTATAACTCTTGGTGGAGGTCCGATCTCATGGAAGTCAAAGAAACAATCTTTGATCTCCCTTTCATCGGCTAAAGCTGAATACTAGTCAATGCGTCGAGTCATTGTAGAATTGACTTGGTTAGTGCGATTACTCACAGATCTGGGTGTTCCACCACCTCTTCCGGTTCCCCTTCACTCAGATAGCTAAGCAGAGATTCACATCGCCAAGAACCCCATGTTTCATGAGCGTACTAAGAACGTGGACCTCAATTGCCATTTTGTACGCCAACAATACCTTGCCAGACTTATTTCTCTGTCTTTTGTTCCCTCCGTTGTCATATCACCGACGTCTTCACCAAACCTCTTTCTGGTCTTCACCATCGTACTGCTTTGGGCAAGCTGGGGTTGGTCCACCACCTTCTATCTTGAAGGGGGGAGGGGGTGTTGGGAATATGAATTCCCTAGATCAACACAAAAATAAAATGAAGGAGAAAGAAATGATAGACATGGTTTGCACAGATGAAATCAGTTCAACATCGACTTCATCGAACTCGATGAAGTATTTTATCCCACATATCACAAATGATCTCCACCGTTGATGAGCCTATGTCAACTTTCAATCTCAACCGTATAGCTATACCACAAGAGGAAATAATTCTAGTAGCTTCCCAATGTCATCTGTATAGGATAACTATTTTTGTTATTTTCTTTGTTCTTTTCTTTTACAAAATTGTTTGATTAGTTATAGGATTGCTAGTAAAAACATTACAAGTGGACGAATAGGATGATAGGGAATATTCTTTATTTTTGTGTATAAATATGTACAGTGCACGGAAAGAAATACAAGGAAAATTTCTGCAATTCCAATTTCATTTCTATTAGAAATTTGCAACTTTTGGTTGCACTATATTTCATACAACAGATTGTCTTGTGAGATACCTAATGAGACAGACCAATGTTTTCCTTAAACAAGCTTTATCGTCAGTCCAACATGTTCTAATGAACCATTCCAAATATGGGACAGTTGACGGGTATTCATTACTTAGATCTCTCGAATAACAAGTTAAGTGGTCTGATACCTTAGGACTTGGTAAAGTTGCATCTGAACCTATCGTTCAACAATCTTGAAGGAGACTTTCCCTTAGAACACTACTAAAAACACACTGAAAATTGACCGAAGTCGGGCGGTTTTTGGAAAAAATATATTGAAGAAACCGATCGAATTTGTTCAATTTTTTGGCGCAAATATCCGGGAAATAGAAAAACTGACCAAATTCGGTCGATCTTTTTAGCGCCAAAATACGAAAAATAGAAAAACCGATCGAATACAAGGAACTTCACAATGTAACCAGGGGATTCTCACCACAGAGCTTGATTGGAGCTGGCAAAGTGTATGTGGGAGCTCTTCCGCAAAGTGAACTTGATACTGCAGTTAACGTTCTTAATCTCCATCAGAAAGGACTTCCAAAAGTTTTCTAGTTGAATGTCAAGCTTTAAGGAACATTCGCCACAAAAATCTCGTGAAGATTCTAAGCGTATGCTCAAGTTCTGATTTCCAGAAAAACATCTCTAGGCTCTTATATACCAGTTTATGCCAAATGGGAGTTTGGATATGGGGTTGTATCCCCAAGAAGGACAATGTGGATACGCAAGTTTAGATATTCTTCAAAGAATAAACGTCGCAGCATATCTTATTTCTGTATTGCATTATCTTCACCACTAGTGCCAAAACGTGGTAATTCATTGTGATGTAAAGCCTAGCAATGTGCTTCTTGACAGTGATCTAACAGCTCATGTTAGCGATTTTGGTATGGCTAGGATGCTTGTATTATTCAACATGGAAACTAATGTCACTACGAAGAAAAATAGGGATTAGCAACGAAAAAATTATGCATCTAAACAGCAAAATTCATCGCTAATCCTATGTAGCAACGGATTAGCGACATATTATCAAAGCATTCTGTGAGCTACAAGCAATTTAGCAACGGATTAGCGCCGAAGTTCATAGCTAATTTCAGCTTTACTTTTGTAGTGTGTGAATTAGTTCAGCTCCCTAGTTAGTGGTTAAAGGAACCATGAGAGCAATTTAGAGCTGTTCATTGAAAAAAGTCTCGTCGGTAAAACATTTCAAGATGATTTCAACCTCCGCAACTTTGTCAGACGTTCATTGCCTGATCGCGTACTAGAAATTGTTGACAAATGAGCTGTAGAAGAAGCAGTATAGGAGAGAAACTTCAAGACTGAATGCTTGATTTCTGTTCTTCAAATTGGAGTAACATGTTCAACAGAACATCTACAAGACATAATGAATATGAGGCAGGTTCTTGATAGACATCGTTCAATCAGAGACAGGTTTCTTGGACCCCAAAAGAGCAAATGCATACTGCTACCTTAGATGATTGTTAAATTCATGATTAATCTTTTCAAACTTCAACATCATCAAACTTGCTTTCAATCACTGTGAATTAGTAGATACTCCCTCAGTTCCAATTTATGTGGTACCATTTGATTTTCGAGAGTCAAACTTCTTAATTTTTACCGTGAATTCGAATATAGAATCTTTAAGTATTTGAAATAAAATGAACATATTTAGAAATTACATAAAAAGTACTATTAACAATTTAAAATATATAAAAAATATATGAAAAAATTGTAGTCAAAGAAAAGTTCGTTTGATTCCCAAAACCCGAAAGGTGCCACATAAATTAGATGACGAGGACGCAATAAATTTGATCAGGCTTATATAATCTCTGTGTGACTATACGTCATAGGTTCGAAGCATGAAATCAGCCACTGATGCTTGCGTCACTATAAGTTATCTATGTTACACCCCTTGAGTTCGGCTCTGGTGGGTTGCCAACGTTACTCCTCTTTAGGGTGCAACCTTTTAACTAGAAGGAATTAAATAAAAGAATCATGTTATTTTGTCCAAGCCTTAACTAGTATATAAAGAGAACCATTACGTAGAACAACTTTAGAGCACACAAATCCGGATACCGAAAAAACCCTCATGTTAGCAAGCTGGCATGACAACGTCCTGCTTCAAGCTGCTTACATATTAGATATATTTAGGACATTGTATAAAACTTTGGATTGAATTAATTCTTCATACCCTAAATTTAAAGGGGCACTTCAAGTTCCAGGACAAAAGAATAATATAATGAAGAATCATATCCTTTCAAATGAAAAAGGAAATCAAAGGAGGATTTTAGCGAGAGGAAAAAAACTTTGTCTTAGCAACTTTACAGGGTTGTAAATTTGTAATAATGCAAGTGAACCGTAGCAACAATGTGAGGCCAAGGCCAACGCAAGGTGACAATACTTAAGTGGTAGTTGATGATATTTCATTAAAGTGGTGATAAATGCATGCTTCATAAATAAAATATCAAAGTTATCTTTCTCGTAAAGTGTTTTTAATAATGGAGTATCAAATATGTCGGCATTCAAAGGTGAAACCCAATAAATCACAACTAAGAAAGTGAAAAGTAGCACGTCAAAAGTTGATAAGGAAAGTTGGGAGATCACAACGTTCTTATCCACTGAAAATATCAAAGGAACTTCTTTTGTTACATTATTATTAATATAAAGAAGGAAAATATTAAGAATAACAATATCTTTTGTTACATTTTCTTTCTATAACTTTTAAAAAAAGAAATGTTATCCTTCCACGTGGACCAATAGAAGAGAGTCACGTGTTTTTGGATTTTTACAAAGGCTCACCTAGTCAACTAGTTGATTAGGGCTGGGCATATAATACCGAAACTCGAATTATCGAACCGAACCGAAAATTTTGGTAATTTGGTATTCGGTATGGTATTTGGGAGTAAAATTTCAAAATTAGGGTATTCTGGTTTGATAATAGATATTATTACCGTTCGGTATTTGGTATTTACCGAATACCGAATTATCTATTGAATAAAGGTTCACCCCTAATTATAACTCATATATTTAACTGGACCATCAATAATTAGCCAAAGAACCCCTAGTCCCTATGAGCTATGACCGATCGTATATGACTCTGCGTATCTGAGTGACTCAAAACAAAGTAGCAAAATAGGGGCATGTAACTAGTGCTTTTGCTATCTGCAATTCTTGGATAATCCATTCAGTAGCAGCATTTGGATTATCTTCTAGCCTTTTCTAATTTAATAATCTAGATGTCTTTTAGTCCTGTCAATTAGCTTTTCTTGATGTCTTCTTAGTTGTTGATCTTTTATTATATCGTGCCTCCACGTTGAAAAACATAAATAATTGAAGAAAAGGTATTAAATTTATAATTCAGTCGATTCCAACTTTAATATGGTATTACCGAATAACATATCGAACCGAAGTTTGATTTACCAATTACAGAATTATCAAACCGAAAACTTTCGGTTCGGTATTTGATATCTACTTTCAACTACCCATTACCGAACCGAATACCGAATGCCCACCCCTAATAATGTTAGTGTTCGGGGTACCTTCAAGATAAAAAATATATTAACATTGAGGTTATTTATGGTCTAATAACTGATAGAGGATATTTATTTTAAAACAATTTCAATAAGTTAGGAATATTTTTGACTCTTTTCCGTTTCATATTTCATCTTGCATAGCATAATATTCTCTCTGTCTCAGTGTCTTAGTCTTAGTAAGTGACAATTCAAACATCATGATAAGTTTAAAATCATAAGATTCAAAAGAAATATTAGTACATTACACACATGCACATATTTAATTTATGATTAAAAGATTGAAAAGTCTCTTTTTATTCCTTAAACTTAGTAGCCACTCAACTAACACACTTATTAAATTGAGAAATTTTCGTATGGCATAATCTATATATATAAATATATATATAAAGGAGAGACATAGGCCCGGTGACGTGGCGCTCTCTATGATCAGGAAATGCATTTATCTATTTTCTCAATTTTTTGGTTTTTCTCTCTCATTCTTTTTATTTACTAATTCATTTAAAACAAAGACACAACCCATAGAAATAATCGTTTCTTCACCTATCCTTCATTTAGTATTATTTAATTCATTTCTTTTCAAAGGCCAAAAGACACACCCTCACAGTTGAAACCGTTTCTTCAACTAGAACTAAAACGTCTTTGTGACAATTTGTCTATGGTGCATTAAATTGGTACTTGGTATATAACTTTGGACTATGTTTTCATTGGCAGTGGTTATCATCAACTACCAACTCAGACAGTCAGACCCATATATGTTGTTAAAAGTTACTATGTTACGTTATCTGCAAAAATTGTGAAACCGTGTATTTCTTGTCAAAAAATTCTGAAAAGAAAGACAATAGTGTCGGTGAAATATCCATTATTGAGACGTCGGTGGAAGCGGCGGCATGCGGAGGTGGTGGTGCGACTCCTTCCAATGGAAGTAACAGAGAAGGTTGAAATCGATCTTTCAAGGATCTTTTAGCGACTTAATTGGTAACCATGATACCATTCTGACTAAATTGCTCTTTTAATATTTATTTCTATTTCTATTCCTAATATAGATGACACAACAATGTTGTAACATTATGATATTTCATTTCATGATTTCAGTGGGATTACACTGATTATGTTGTTATTTGTTGTTTTTTTGTGGGCAACTACCATGGAAGAAGTTGAAAGAAATGTCTTACATATTGCTTTTAAATTTATAATAAAACATTTCTTTTGAACGGGATATGGTCTTTTCTAAAATATGTTTGAAGTGGTAAAAAGAATTACTATTTGACGAAAGAGTTACTAAGAATTTTAAAATTGAAATAAGATAGGAGACTAGGAGCCTGTTTGGATGGGCTTATGCCTATAAGTTCGTTTTTAGAACATTTTAAAAAAAAAAAAAATAAGTTGGGGTAGTCTAACTTATTTTTTTTGGTTTAAGTTCGTTTTCAAACTTTATGTTCGCTTTTAGATAAGCTAAGTCAAATGGGCCAATTATTTTTTTTGAGCTTATTTTAAGACAAAATGACTTTAAATTTAAAACTACCCAAACACTCAAAAAATAAAACAAACTTATAAAGCAACTTATAAGCAACTTAAAAGCCAATCCAAACGGGCTCTAGAACTTAATCTCGTGCTTTAAGAGGAAGATGGACTTCAATAAACAACGACACAATAGAAAGAGAGAAAGATAACAAGAAAGGGAAGAAGAAAGACAGGAACAAGAAAGCTCTTCAAAAGCGGATTTAGAGGATGAGGAGGAGAGATCTCAGAATGACAAAAATATCGGCGACTTTAACGCATATAAAGCAGCCGGAATCTTGTAGGTTAATCTAATTTCCTCTTTAGTGTGATATTCTACTATCTTGCTTTGTAACTATAAATAGCAGCATGCTCCTTTTCTATATTTCAAATATATTACTACTAATTAATTATTGGACTCAATCTATAATTATTTGTCTAAAGCCTAAGCAAGGATGAGAAATTAATGGATAAGACTAAACAAATACCCAAAAGAGCGTTACTAGCGTCCCAAAATACTTTAAGGATATTACATCCCAAAATCATTAATTGTACAATTACAAATATAATTTTAAATGAGAATCAATAGAAATATCTTAGTAATTATGTCATTATTGAAAGTAAAAATAATCATTGAGCATGTTGTGTGTAATATTAGTTCTTAGAGACTATATGCCATAGTTAAGAATATCCACAATTAAAAAAGAATACATATGTTATTTAAAATTCTTATTCGAGAATACATTTGGATGTTTATCGACATCTTTTCACATAAATGAATTGGTTATTTTCTTTATCATTTCTTTTATCATTTGTTCATATATTAACAAAGTTATATGAGATAAATAATTATGCATAATGCAGAAACATTAGGAACATATTCATTTTTAACGTTATTTTGTACCAAAATTTATTTCATTTGATCAATTTCAGATTTTTTATCAAAAAGTTCTTGCTGATCTATATATTAGTAAGTCACTTTTCTCATTATATTTAATTTTAGTTGTCTTATGATTATTATATTGAGTCTATAATTAAATAAGGAAGAGCAGAATGGCTTGCTTATTTCTTTAAGACCGCGTGAAGCGCGAATGATTTCTCTAGTTACGAATAATTCGACATGAATTGCACGAGGATAATTTTTTACGCGTCCAATTAAACACTGTACTACTATAAATTGATTACCAGATAAAATGGAGGCTAAATCTACTCCACGATATCTTGCCCTAGTGGTGTCATGGTCCCACGTCCCCTTTTTTTACGCGTTCATCAGATTCTACCCCTCAATAGTCAACCACACCTCCTTATATTTTGATCCAAAATTCCCTTTATTTGTTTTTCCCATTATTCCCCAATTTCATTTTTAATCTTCCTTTTTAATTCATGTTTACAAAAACCCTACATTTTATTCCGAAATTATTATCTTATCCCATCAAACAAACAACACGCAGAATAAAATAATCTCATATTTTATCTCAAAATTATTATTCTTATCCCATCAGCCAAACAACAAGCAACAACAACGACATACCCAATGAAATCCTACACAGTATGAGATAAGCGGAGCGTAGAGTGTACACAGACAAGCAACTCAAAGCAGTATAAAAAATCATTGGCAACAACCAAACAACACACAGAATAAAATAACTTCATATTTTATCTCAAAATTATTATCCTTATCCCACCAACCAAACAACATGCAACAACATACCCAATGAAATCTCACACAGTAAGGACTGTGAAGGTAGAGTGTACGCAACAGACAAGCATCTCAAAGCAGTATAAGAAATCATAACAACAACCAAACAACACGCATAATAAACTAATTTCATATTTTATCTCAAAATTATTATCCTTATCCCATCAACCAAACAACATGCAACAACATACCCAATGAAATCTCACACAAGAGGTCCAGCAAGTAGAAAGTGTACGCAACAGACAAGCATTTCAAAGCAGTATAAGAAATCATAACAACAACCAAACAACACGCATAATAAACTAATTTCATATTTTATCCCGAAATTATTATCCTTATCCACCAACCAAACGATGCCCTAAAAAGTGATTCTAAATCTAGTCCACAATTCCTGCCCTAGTAGGTATCCTGGGTCCCACAGATCTTTACGTTCATCAGATTCTCCATTGGTGAAAATTTAGAAACCCCAAATAATTGCAAAAACAGCCCTTCATTTCATTCTATCTCAAAATAGTCAACCACACTTCCCTATATTTTGATCCAAAATTCCCCTTTGTTTGTTTTCCCATTATTTTGCAATTTTTTCTTCTAAGAGCTAAATCATTTGTTAATCTTCCTTTTTAATTCATGTTTTCAAACCCTTTATCTCTCGATTTAGGGTTTCACATGAAACAACGATCTCCTTATAGATAAGTTGAAAATTTACTTTTTTATCCTTTGATCGAAATATGTTTTTTGTTAATATTAGCTTTAGGTATAAATTTCGGTCAAAAATGCATACCGAAAAGCTCAAAATCTCGTAAAATGAATGATTTATGTAGTCATAATGTATTTTTTTGATTTATGTAGTCATAATGTATTTTTCTATGTAGTAGTGAAATTGTTGTGTGTTTTGTAGCTAATATTTGTAAGGAAATTGTTGTTGTATATGATTAGTAAGTAACTAACTAAAAAAAAAAATTAAAAAAAAAATGAAGCATCAGAATAAGAAGAAGAATAGATCGAAAAGTTGTAATAATAAACAAGTTGAGGCTGTTGTTAACGGTTCGTTGCCAGCTGGCGATAGCGATGTAGGCGGTGTGGAGAGTAGTATTTTGAACGCGTTAACGGATGCGTTTAGTAATGTATCGGTTGAGGAAGCGAAATGTGCGTATAATGAGGCGAACGGGGACTTGAATAAGGCGATGGAGATTCTTGGTGATGTAGTGGAGAGGAAGGAAGAGGATAAGATCACTAGTTGCTCGAGTTCGAGTGGAAATGTTGGTTCGAGTAACTCGGACGTGTTTTTTGGGGGTCATTCGGTGGTTCAGCGGAAAGCTAAGGCAAAGAAATTGGTAGCTGCGACTGGATCGGTATCGATGATGATAGGGAAGGATTACGTGAGGACAACTCCGAAAAAGAGTGGTTCGAAATTCAAGTGTGGTGAAAATTTGAGCAACGATGAGGTCGAGCAGTTTTTGTGTTCTATGCTTGGAGAGGACTCTGATTTGAGCTTAGCCGTCGTCAGAGATGTTTTATGTGAGTGATACTTTTTTCAGTTGAACGTTAAAATTTTGCGAAAGAAGTAAAATGGAAAAGAAAAAAAAGGAAATTGACAGAACTACGTGGTCGTTTGGTTGCTAGTTAGAGTTATGCAGGTATTAGTTATGCAGGGTTTTAGTTATTCATGTATTAGTTGTTTCATTTTTTACCTTGCGTAAAATAATACATAAATTGTCTCCATTACTTATACATGTTTTAGTAATGTGGGATCATAAACTGGTAAACGAACACTGTGCTTGGCACGCTGAATTTTATACATAGCAAAAGAAAAGCTTCCAAACAAGGTACTAGTTATCCTGGTTCTAATACATGAATAATTCACTTCCTAACCAGCAACCAAACGACCCCTAAGTTAACAGAGGAAGGTGCAATGCATGTCTAGGTTGTTGGTCGTGAAGGTTATATGTGCTAAATCGGTTGTGATCGCCATGGTTGTGTCATAACTGAATTCAGTATCTTGAAGATTTTGTTGTGTGCTGTTTAAAACAACTTAGACAAAACTTGGTTGATTGTATTTTTATGTGGTCATGCTCAAAACTATAATGAAATGAAACGAAAGATAGATAAAGATGCTCTTCACTTGGTTAATGGCCTTGTAACTAGAAATTCTGTTAATGCAGGTCAATGCGGATACGAAGTTGACAAGGTAAATATTCTTTGACTTTGTTCGTTTGTTATCAAATTTGTTTGCTTTATGTGGAGGTTTGATTGCACTTGTTTTCTCCTCATTCAAATATATTGCTTACAATAACTCGAATATCATCTTGTTTCATTGTGATATTTTCTAGAGAAGGTCTGTTAATTACTGCTGTTGTCACATTATAATTGGATCCTATCAGTGGCGGATCTAGGATTTTCACTGAGGGGGTTCGAAAAATAAAAATATAGTGACTGGGATTTGAACTTGGAACCTCAAGGTGAATTTTGAACACCCTAAACCACTGAACCAACCTCTTCTCTTGTTTTTTAGGGTGTTCAAAATCCATATATGTACATATATGAACACCCTCAGTGGGGCCTAGATCCGCCCCTGGATCCTCTAGGGTAAGATTTAAATTGTATAATCATAAATATCTCTACCTGTTAGAATTTGTCGTTAGAGATTAGGTGTTTTTACTCATGGTTGCAATCATTTGATTGTCTTTGGCTTTTGTTACTTGTCATTTCAGAGGGTTTGGTTCCTTTTGTGAAATTGAAGAGTTGAATCGGATCTAATCTCGTTTAATTTAGTTTTCCCTCTTAGGTATGCTTCAGTTTCCCAATTTTTAAATCAAGTTCAAGTGTTGTCTGGCTGGGATTTTAAGGTTGGGGAAAATATATCTCTAGAGCAAACCTAGTCATTTGTATTCCACAATTAACATCACCTATTCCAATTTCAAGCGGCAAATTTTGTTGTCATAAAATAGGCTGCACTTTATTCTAGTAAATCCCGCTTTTGGTTTTTGAGGTGTAGGATAGCACAATGTGTCTAGATTTGCTCTTAGTTAGCTCAGATACTCATCTGCCTAAGACTAACATAAAATTGAGTGATGATTTTAAGTAGTTTGTCTAGTCTGATATTCTGTTGTATTGGAACTCATTTCCTAATCAGTGTACTTACAATTAGTCCAGATTGTCTTACCTGGAGGGTTGATGTTGTATCTAGAACACCTAGTTCTGCGAACAGTTTCTGGCCGTGTTTAACCTATGGAAGCAAAATTTTCCTTTGAAACTGTTGTGTGCAACACTTTTTGCTTCCTCTCTGTATTTCTTTCATACAGTTTAGTGGTGTTATTTTAGGATTTGAGTCTTTACTATGCTTTTGTGATTCTCTTGGTGTCGTCGTCATTTCTTGTGCCATCATATCACGTTCATCATAGTAGTTATGCGATCTTATTTTGATGCTTTGACATCTGACTTTAAACATTGGAGGAATATCAGTGGACGAATTGGTGACTGCGATTTGTTTAAACTATTGTTCTGATTCCTTTCTATTTTATAATATAATTTGGCCCTGTAGTGTCTTATTGCAGTGCTAGTTGGCTGCTTTCACTTTTCCTTTAAAGGGATTCTCCTTTAATTATTCTTGTGCTTCTCTTCCAGGCTCTGAGTGTGTTGCTTGAATTATCAGCCTCCTCTAATGAGCAACCTAAGCTTAGTGACTGTAGTGCAAACTGGAAAGAAGAGGCAGTTTTTGTTCATTCAAGTGATGGTGTAGGTTAATTTTCTTTTCTTCTACAATCCATTTATGTGATTTAGCCTTTTGTAACATTATTGTTTTTGTTTGCGTTCCTGATTGATTCTCATATATACAACCAGAATTTCATATTATGCTTGCTTGACTATTTAGTTATTTAGCTTTATTCTCTTCATCTCCCCTTTGTCCTTCTCGATGACCTATTTTCTTTCTCTCTTGGTTATGAATTATGATGTTGTAGTTTGCAAGTGGTATAGTTTAAATGTGCAACTACCTCCTTGTCAAAAAGTATAATGGGCAAATACCTCTGAGAAAAACGTCTGTAGTCTGTAGGAGCAAAAAATGAGGAGGCTAGATCAATGAATCGCCGAAGATACCTATGGTGGCAATGCTGGCACTAGTTTCTCATGAAACAGGCATTGGTGGGAACCTAGGGAAGCCAATTATTCATTTTATCTTAATAAATTTTTTTTGGGGTATAAAAAGAACTGTGGCTATGTCCTGCTGTGCAGATACTAAGCTACTAATTTGAATCACCTAAATCTTGACTTTTCAACTGATTTGATGTTGTAAAACTTACATTATCAATTTGCTCCCAAGAAATGATGGTTTTACCATTGATTTGATTTTGGATGCGCAAAGAAGTACAATGGCTTATGCTTATCAACCAAAGAAAGAAAAGAAAAAAAAAAGAAAAAGAAAGAAGGAAGTACCCTGTCTGATGATTAACTCATTGCTTTTAATTAGTAATTGAAAACCCCCATTTGCCCTCATCTTATTAAGCTCAAATATTTCCTTAGTCTTCGGATTTGGTTGTTTCTGTTTCCAAAATCTTTTGGAAAACATTTGATAGAATGACAAGAACTAGAGGAGGTGGTCTACATAGAGTAGTTATGTCTGTTAAAGAAAAAATGGTGTCAAACTAATAGAAATCTTTCAATTGCCTTTTAGATGTCTGTAATTGGGGCTGGTTCTGTCTTAAGGAGTGGTTTTAAAACCATTTGGGAACTTAGTGGCGTTCTTTTTTAGTTTCTGTTTCAAATATGCATACTTTCCTCTAGTTAAATTTCTCGTTGAACTGCACTGGATTTTTTTATGATTGTTCAACTGCACTAGATTTGGTTTTTTGATTGTTCCACTGCACTAAATTTCAGTCTGTAAAAATCTTTTACTAAATTCAGATAATATAAATGTCTGGTTTTTAGAGGTCGGCACAGGGATGACTTGATGCTCAGTGACAATTTTCTTGCAGCTTACTGATAGGACATCTGATTCTACTTCTCATTCATCTGAAGGCGAAGTTCAAGATAATGTGTGGTTTTGGGGGCCTCCTGGCAGGTAATTTTGCAGATATTGCATCATGTTCCAAGACAATTCACCTTTTGACCTTTTTTCAGCAGTAGGGCATGTGGCTTTTCAATTACTCTCAGTTTTTTACATTATTAGAATCCTTGATTTCAAAGTTAAACTGTTTGCAGTTGAGTAGGAATCCTGAAACAGGGTACAGGTTAAGGGCCTCTTTTTTTTTTTTTCCAGACAACCTAGTTCCAAGCTTGGAGCTCTAAGTGGATTGATTTATTGATAAATAAGAAAACTTGCTGTGATGGATGGGGGCCACACCTATACTCCTATATATCCTTTGGATGAGATGGACATCCATCCTATTATTAAAGTAAAGCTAAATGCTTTCCTCTAAGTAGTAAATACAGGACTAGCAAACTGGATGAAGAATCAAGCTTGTAGAATACATTCTCCAACTACAATGCCTAATGCCGATTGGTGCAGGAGATGCTCCCTATAGATCATTATAAACCATAATAATATCTAACTTCATTGTCAAAAAAATAATATCTAACTTTATGAAAGTCACACCTGCCTTTTGCTGTAGAAAAGTTGTCTCTGCTTGATAAAGCGACTACGTTATGGAACATGAAATGGTAGAAGCTTATCGGCACCTGGTGTATACACCAAACTAATGAATGCAAGACCAATGTCTTCCATACACTCATTTATCACCTAACCATGTGTTCTCACTTTAATTTAAAACTACTATAGTTAAATTGTTTGGTTTGGTGTAAACACCAAGTGTGGGTAAGTATTTAACGTATGAAACATACACCACTTTGTGCTTATATTTACATTCTCTAGTTATCCTCCCAAAATGGATAGTTGAAGTGGGGAGTCACTATATTTAGGCATGATGTGGTTTTTGCTATTTCACATGGAAGGAAGTTATCTCGAAATACTTAGATCAGTGCAGACTTAGCTAAAGATAAGGTACAGTGGAAGAAAAAGATCCATATAGGTGATATATATACTAGTAGGGAATAGGATTTAGTCTTGGTAGAGAACTTGTATTATTATTATATTACTGATATTTTTTTTGAAACTGATAACTAATTATTATTACTGATATTAATTTTTTTTATTATTATTATTATTAAAAAATGTATATATTTAACTAATTTCTCACACTTGAAGGGTTTTTTTTTTTAAAATTTTTTTTGGTATGAGGATGACATGAGTTGAGCTTAAATGGCAAAGTGTGAATTCATATAGCCGATCCCAACTTTTTTGAGATTGAGGCACAGTAGTTGTTGTAGTAGTTTATGTTATCGAATGATTAGACAAAGCAATGATTAGAGTGGCTAGAATGTTAGTCTGTTTTGGTTATCAAAAAAAAGAATGTTACTCTATTTTTCCTATACAGATTCATTTGGCTATTTTCTGTCCTTACTGCTTTGCGGGTTTGAGATGTCGTTAATTGATGGATTCATTTATGGCTATTCATTTCCATAAAAGGTTTTTCACTTCATCCCGTTGACCTAGACTTGATAAGTTACTAAAACAAAAAGAGGAAAATTTCCGACTTCTCACTAATATGTAGGAAAAAGTTGTTTTTACCAATAAAAAAGGGCAGAGTTCCATTTGGTGGGTGGGTCTAGGGCGAACGAAAGAGATGTGTAGCTGAGGGCGGGTGAGGCATTGTGTTGTCGAACAGAAAGAAACTTGCTCTTCCATTTCTTAGTAGGAGTTCTCCTATGTTAGTAGGACATTTCGTGATGAAGAAAGAAAGAGACCCTTGGAATAGAAGGGAATATATTTTTTTTTGAAACAGGTAATATGAATAGAAGGGAATATATTATCTTACAAAAAAGATATTGAAGAACAAATGATTTTGAAACAAGTATGTGCCTGTGAGACCTCTATCTTAATGGTGGTTGTAATGATCTCCTGCGTTTGGCTAAGAAATAGGATGTCACCTTTAAGCAAGGCAAAGAAATAAAATGAGTTGTAGTAGGGTTAGTAAAATGCTCATTCCAGAGGTTTTATGCTATGTTGATGTTGGTTCTTTGGAACATTTTTATGTTTACCTGATGATGTTAGGTTCTGTATTAAGGTGGAACAATCTTGTTGCCTTTGGTTCTTCCTGTTAAGAAATGATGGACCCTGGGCTTAACTCAACGCCAAAAGTCAATTCATAAGCAGAGGCGGACCCACGTAGAGCGAATGGGTGTCACCCGACACCCCTTCGTCGGAAATTTACTAAGTATATATAAATGAATACTATGCATAATTGATATATTAACTGAAATGCCACCCCTTGACAAAGGATATCTCTTGGTGAGATGGTTTAGTGGCTAGGTTAACCTCTTCGAGGTTGGAGGATCGAACCTCAACCTAAGCATGTTTTCGGAGAATTAACATCTTTTGCTTAAAATTGTGGTTAAGTAGTATTGAACCCAAGACCTCTTCTAACTCAAAACTAAACTAAACCAATGGGTCAAGGATTTGTTTATATTACATATGTGATAATTATATTTTTGATCTCTCTTCTATCAATATCGACACCGATTACTGAAAATCCTGCGTACGCCACTACAGTCATAAGGCGGAAATTGCTCAAGACCATATAAGGAGATCAAATACCTACACGTCTCAATTAAACTTGACAATTAGGTCGGCTAGTCCGGTCCTAACTTGGTCCCCTGAGGGTGAACCCTATCGGTGCTGGTTCCAGGTCGGTCCCAACCTGACCTCCGAGGGTCACCCGGTGGGTGGGTGGGTTGGAGGCGGTTCTTTTACTGAGAAAAGGGTGTTCGACCCAGTCCTCTACTTGTTAAGAAATTTAGGCGGTCTCGGCGGGCCAGCCCAGTTTTTTGCCTATATATATTTTTTGTATTTTGCTTCATTACTAAAATTGACATCCACATAGGCTATGTGCAACCATTTTAATATTGAACTTTATGTTTTGCATACAAAGTTTTGCATACAAATTTATATATCAAAAGATTAAACTTTCGTACCAATTTGGGGGAAATTATGAAATGAATATGATTTTTTTTTTTTTTTATAATTTGGCTCGGCCAAACCGTCTTGCGGGTAGATTGTCCATCCAGATCTTGAAAGACTACGCGAAACCCGTACCCGCCAACCAGGCCTGGGGCTGTTTCGGTCTGGGTTTACCGGGCCAACCCGGCCTAGTTTGACAAGTTTAATATTGATGCCGGACTTCTAACACTCCCTGCATGCGCGACATCTGGAGCTGGATAATATAACATGTGGATCCAATATCAGGTAAACCAAGAGTTGGGATGGGTCTGGTTCTGATACCATGCGAAGAAATGAATCTTGGGCTTAAACTCAGCCCCAAAAGTTAGTTTATGAGGGAGGATTGTTTATGAGGGAGGATTGTCCAAGACTATATAACGAGACCATAAACCCATTTCTTCCACCAATGTGGGACACTTAACACCTCCCCACACCGAGAACTGGACATCTGGAGCGTGGACAACATAAAATGGACCTAAGCCTGGACTCAATGCCAAAGCTAGCTAATGAGGCGATGATTGCCTAAGACCATAAAAGGGGCTAATTACCCCTCCCACAACCCATGTGGACTTCTAACACCTTCAATTGGACGTGAATTCTAGAAGCCTTGTTGCTGGATCAAATTATTTTTTGCTTTGTTTCAGGAATCTGTATGCTGGAAACTCAGCACATTCTTCATCATCTACAGCAGGAAATTCTGTGGCAGAACTTCCTCAAGAAATCTTGGAATCTTTGTTTAATATGCCAACCGCTAAGAGTGCTGAACACGAACCAACTACTATGAACTGGAAGAATGTAGTGAAGAAAATGACATCTTTGGGACAAAGGTTTGGATCCTGTCCTAATGATATTCCACCACCGCAGCATACTCATGGTACCGTGACAATTTCTATCTATTCGTATTTTGATTTTTTCAGATGTACACATTGTAAATGGATTGGCGTTTTCTAAAATTTTCAAGAGATTTCAGATCTATGATCATCATGGTTCTTTAGATATAAACCTTTTCATCATGGTTCTTCAGATATAAACCTTTCTTCATTTTACATTTATCAGTTGAGATCTGATTGTCTACAGAGAATGCCCCTCTTTATGTATGAACCAGTCAGTTCTCTTTGCAAAATAGGTGTTTTGTTATTATTATTATTTATTTTAATTTATTTATTCTGTTGGAATAGGTGCTACAGAATAGGTATCGAGTTAATGAAATTGTTGAATGGCCATTTAAAGGTGGCATAGTTCCCCTGTTGCCACCAAAAGACAGAATCTTCCCAGGCATTTTTTGTTTGTGGATATATATACCTCTTCCCTCCTCCTTTGCCCCCACCCCCACTCCCATCTCCATAGTGGGGCATATTGTAAGATTTAGATGTTTGCAGAAGTTGTGTCCCTCTCTTTACTACTTTGAACCTCTCTCTACTGCAGCTGAGGGAGCTGAGTATCAGCTGTACAGGGAAACTGCAAAGCAACACTGGGAGTCAATGAGATCCCATTTTCAGAAGGTATGCATATTTTATAAGTTCATCATGTTATAGTTCTTGCTCTTGATACATCTTCTGATATGTTCGGATACATCTTTTGATATGTTTAAGTTTTAAAATTAAGAGCTTGAAAAGTTACACTGTGCTGCAGGCTACAACAGCTTTTTCAAATGGCCAAAAAGAACATGCTGCTTATCTTGCCGATCAGGTAATGGCAATGTGGGAGTCTTGGGTGCAAAATGCCTCATAAAGTGATTATTGACTCCTTTTCTCCATTTTCAATGTTTCCTATTGCTAGTTGTACTTACGGGCTTTCAGCGAAATTGAGTTGAGGCATTTTATTTATGATTGAGGCATTTTATATAAAGTAATTGATTGAGGCATATTTACCATAGTTATTTCTTCTGCTGTCTCTAACATTCTAAGGCTAGACTTTCATAATGTTGATGCTTGTGCTGATTGAAAAGCTTTTGAAAGTTTTGCAATTTGTATATAATTTGGGAAAAGGGATAAAGTACCCTGCTGAACTTTTCCTGAAATGTCAGGTTACACATCTATATTTTGCGGGGTCCTATTACTGTATTACCCCCCTGGACTTTTCAGAAGTGAATTCATTACCAGCCTGAGACGAGACAACCAGAGCTTTGGCGCACTGTACATTTCATAAAAATAATTAATTTATCCTTACCTTTTCCTTTCTTTTTCTTTCTCTGTCTTCCTTGTCATTTTGCCTTGTCTCCTATATTTTGGGATTGGCAGAAAATTTTGCCAGGGAATCCCTCAATCTTTAACCTTTTTTCTATTCTGTTTCTCTCTCAAACAAATGATTTAGTGAATTATGAAAATTCTTCTAGTTATTAGAGAAGAAATATACATAGCAAGCTAAGGCTGAGGGTTTGTCCAAGAAGCTTCATCTGAAATGTCAACTTTAAGGAGATAATGGAAAACCAGTTCTGGTTGCTAATGGAGAGAACCTGCTCTGGTTGCTTGGGAAGGAATGAGGAAGTCATCTCCCTTTTCAAAGAATTTGGGGTGGGGATTCAGCAAGGTGTTTTCCGTGTCAATTAGATTAGTTTTGTAGCCATGGCTGCCAGTTTAATAATTGGTGTGTAAAATTAACGGATATTTTGGTATTGAATCTATTGCAGATTAAAGAAATCTCAGAAGCTTTGATGTAAGACCTTTCTTATGGTGGTGGTTAGGGATGGGGGTGATAAAAATGGCTGTTGTGGTGTAAAAGATGGTTGGAAATTGATTTTGCTGTTGTGGGAGTAGGTTAATGATAGTTTGGAGAAAAAGATGACTAGCACCGGTGGTAATGGAGTTTCTGGGAGAATGTTTTCCGGTGAAGCTTTTTGTTCCTTTTTTCTTTGTTTTTCACGCGCTTGAAAGAAAGTGGAATCACTTTCTCAGCCACATCATCACTCAAGTAGGTTATAGGTTCCCTTTGAAAAAGTCTATGGAGAGGAACCCCACAAAGTAGTGTAACTGACATTTTGGGTCAAGTTCTTGGAAGGGCCGGGGGTTACTTATGCCTTTTTCATATATCCTATGCTCCTAGAAATATTTGTTTTTACACTATTTACGTGTTGGGCAAAATTTCATGTTAGATATAGTTTGTTGCTGTTAGACTGCTGCATTTGGCAAGTATTATGGAAAATCTAGTTATATTCTTATCTCTTCACATGCAACTTACATCACTTTTTTGCTCTGTGATGTAATTGCTGGGGTGATAGACTGCTCCTAAGTTCGGATAAAGATGAGTCGCCTACAAATTTCAATCAACAGGTTACTATATCAGTTTTGTCTTCTGCTGTGCTACTTATTTTGTGCATAATTTGTTGTGACTGGAAAATCTGATGTAGTTTCTAAATATAGTGTTTATCTCCAAGAAATAAACAAATCTCTGACGTTAGAATAAAAATTAATCAAGTTAACTCTTTCTAAGAAACTAGGTCACAGAAATGGGATGATGATGATAATTCAAAGTTATTATGGTTTGCATATCGAGCTTTGTTATCAACATGAATAAAGGGCATCTCCATTTCACCTTTTCTATTTCTTCTGTGTGTTTGGCGTAGGGACAGGCAATTCCCTGTACCTCTCTTGGTAAACTAACTCAAAAGTTTTGTTGCAACTGAAATACGCTCCTGAATAGGATTACAGTAACTATTGAGCTTTTCTTTTTTTCCCCATTTTTGACAAGTAAAACTTTTATTCATTTGGCGCTATTTACAGCATCAACCACCAGCCTCCCTTTTATAAAAGTAAGGAGAAGGATGAAATTCATAAATTTCTCTACATTATAAGTTTCAAAACATGTCTTGAATAGTAGCTGTTGAATATTTTATTTATACGTAGGCTAATATATGTTTGTCTCTCTGTCATGTGGACACTGCTTCAGGGTAGGCTACATAACAGAAAGGCGCAAGAGGCTGATGAGAAGGCTAGCCGGGATATATTTGCAGCTAGGTGGATAACAGATCAACTTCTATTTTTTATTTATTTTTTTATTTTCGAGACTCAGATCAACTTCTATTTTCTTTTTCTAATATCATCTCATTGCTCTATTAGATTTCCATGTTAAACTGAGCTTTCGTTGCAGAAACAAGAACATAGAGAACATGATAACTATTGACTTGCATGGGCAACATGTCAAACCAGCAATGAGGCTTTTGAAACTGCACCTTCTGTTTGGAGCGTTTGTGCGCTGTAAGCATCTTGAGTTAATGGGTTAAGTATGTGATATTTTGTGTCAGAATGGAGCAGATACCAGAGATTCATAATATGTGTTTACATTTCTTGTGCCCAGCTGTTAGGTTGTTCAGGGTTATCACTGGATGTGGGGCGCATGGCCTTGGGAAGTCAAAGCTGAAAAACTCGGTAAGGAACAACTAGTTCTCGCCTATTCCTTTCTAAGGGGAATTTTCATAAATAACACTAGTTATGCCCCTAATAACAAATTATGGCGATATTAATCATATTATTGTGTTTTCAGAGCATAGAAACAAGTATTTTTCAAAACATATCATACATACACACGTAAACTAGCGTGCACGCGTACATACACTTGTCCTCTTACTTGAATATTTATACAAACCTTTTGTATGATTATCACGGTACCATTACTGTAAAGTACCTGTTGCTATGTGCAGGTAATTGAACTTTTGAAGAAAGAACGTATTGAATGGACTGAGGAGAATAGAGGAATGTTGCTCATCAAGCTCGATGGACAAATGAATTTTAGCTTTCTAGATGTCGATGACGATGATGATAACTGACCTTCCCTAAATATGGTCGTTAGTATTTAGGCGCCGCGGAGTTTAGCATTAACAGTGGGCCTAAATTGTAATTAACATCAATATATTATCTCTTTGGTAGGTGGTGTACCTACGTTATGGTATTTTACGACATTTACATTTTCTTTTGTTAGTGTAAGAATTGTAAAGTAGATCTTAGCTCTAGAGTATAGCTGAGGTCAAAGTATCAGTGTAGAATGCACATTGTAGTAACTGTAATACTAACTTGTTTGGGAAATCTTATGCTTTTTGTCATGAAAATTTGCAGTTGGATATCTCTACCGGTCTAATTTGGGTGTTTGACGATGAGTTTTTAGAGTATTACTTTTGGCCAATTGCAGCCTTCGAAACTTGGGGATGATGGACTTGTCTCTCTACTCTTCTCCACTTGACTATTGGACTTGGTTCGTTTGGTGCTTGTAACGAAAGACACAAGGTCCTCAACTTTTGCGTATTATTTATCAAATTGTGACCCCATTTATAAACCCATATTTATCTATGCCATGTCAGGGGATGTCTTTAACTAGAGAACATGTTCGCGCTTCGCGCAGTTACGAAGATTTCATATAACATTAACCACAAAAATGATACGAAGATTTCATATAACATTAACCATAAAAATTCTTTATTACAACAAAGAACTATTACGAAAGTATACTTTAGTTTTCGCACATAATGACATTTAACAGCCAACCAATTAAAAAAAAATTGCATCCTCAAAACGTATGAACATGGCCTATCATGATTTTTTTTTATTCGGCGACAACTGCATAGTTCTATCAGAAAGGTTGGAGATGCTCAAACGCCAATAATTGTTAAAAGATCTAGTCTCTCCCCCCTTCCCCCCCCCCCCCCCCCCCCCAAATAATCAAGTAATTTAATTTAAAAATGACTATTAAATCAAAGAACAACTGAAATTTCTTTTATTTACTAGACAAAATTTATGTGCCGCGCACGGGCCCAACACTTAGATTATAGCCGCATCTATGTGTATGTAATTATGTTTGGATATGATAATATATATATACATACATACTATGTTCAAAACACGATTAATAACATTGTAGTTTTGTCTTTCGTATCTAAAACTTTATTATATTAGTGTTTGCTACGAATACAAAATCGACAAAAATTTATTAATATTTTTTAAAAGAGAAGACTTGTTTAAAGAAACTATTTTCTATAACGATAAAACAATAGCAATATTTAAGCATCGCTTGATACTTTCAATTTTAATTCGATTAATTTAAAGGTGTAAAATACTTATTATTATTTTTTTTTATCAAATTTTGATTTGGATAATTCTAATTCAAATTATTAAATTAATTTTACATATTTAAAACGAAATAAAGTAGAAATTGATTTTCTATTTAAATGAAGAAATACTATTATTTAATTTTTGATAAATATTCTCGGTTTAGCTCATTTTACTTGTCATGTTGTCTTTTGCATGATTTTTTTTTAAGAAAACGTCGATTAGAATTATAATTTGACTAATTTACCTTATTCATTATTTGATCTCCATTTGATATTTTTTTTACGATATTAATCTCTTTTCACATTTATTAGAGTAAGAATAAAAATAAAAAAGTAATTATATTCTATCTTATTTTAAAATACAACTATTTTAAGTATATTTATTTTAGTAAACATAACAAATAAATGACATGGCGGAATAGAAATACTGACAATTCAATATCTAGATTACATCTCGGGCTAATATAAAAAAAGAAAAGAAAATTGTATGGTTTATTACTGCCTTTTGAAGAAAAGCAATAATACGGGGTCCATGTTTTTGTATAATAGTTTTATTTACTCTCACTAATGGATTGATACGCGTGCGCAATGAATCCATCATTATTGACTTAATGGGATACTTTGAAAATTACATGAATATTGTTTGATTTTTTAATATGGGGCGCACTTTTTTTTTTTTTGGACATTATTAGTTTTCTTATTTTTATGCATATATATATATACTATGTTCAAAACACGATTAATATAACATTGTAGTTTGTGTTCCGTATCTAAAACTTTATTATATTAGTGTTTGCTACGAATACAAAGTCTGCACTTTTTTTTTTGACATTATTTTTTTTTTTAATATAGGTTCACTTTTTTTTTTTTTTTTTCCTTTTAAAATTGATATTGCTTGATTTGTTAATATGGGGTCTACTTTTTTTTTTTTCCTTGAGTTTGGAGATGGCTTTTTTTTTTTAAAAAAAAAATATTGGTTGGTGTTTAATATGGGGCCCACACGTTTTTTTTTTTTTTTTTAAATGGACGGACGACAAAGCATGGGTCTAAACCCATGCTTCTATATAGTTAAAATATATCATTGCTCCTAATAATCGAACATCTATCATCCAATACCTTTCTAGTTATACCGTAGATACTCTCAAAATGATCAAATATTTTCTTTGCCAACATAATTTGCAAGCATTGTGCAATAACAAAAATCCTAATTTACCATCAAATTAAATAAGCTATGCCAACAATTTTACTTTAGAGCAATATGATATAAAAATCAATGCTATAGACTACTTTTTAACATGCTTTCATCCGACAATTGGTGACCTAAGACCATAAAACTCAAGATTAGCTTTCACTGAAAAAAAAAAGAGAGAGAGAGAGAGAAAGGAAGAACGGTGAAAAAATAGGGTAAAACCTGCATGCCAGTGCAATAAAAAAAAATCCAAACTTACCATCAAATGATCTATGTCAGCAATTTTACTTTAGAGCAATATGATAAACAATCGATGCTATAGGCTACTTTTTACCATGATTCCATCCGGCAATTGTTAGAACTAAAACCATAAAAACTCAAAATTAACTTCCACTTTAGTAAAAAGGAGAAAGGAAGAAGAATGAAAAATTGGTAAATACTTACTGCAATTGATGGCAAATGGCATGAGTCTGAAGAACACTGATTTGTTGGGCATATGAGAATGTTATTTATGGAGTATTAGTAAGTGGAAATGAATACTTAATGAGAATTGAATGGGTTTAATAATATTTCGTAAATGGGAATAAAGGGGATGTATGTTACATTTGGGAGAGTAATTAGTGAGAACTAAATGAGGTTAATAATATTAATGATAAGGCTATCTTTATTCATTTCTTCAAAATGTTACGGCCCAAAAATAAGAAAAAAAGCATAAAATCTTGAATAAAGACAAATAGAAGTTTGTACTTGGTAACCAAAAGATTCTAGGAAGTTAGTAGTATCTTTAGAAATTACTTTCAGAATTTAACGTAGTTTAAAGAGAATTAAAGCTGGTAACCAAAAGATTGTAGGAATTATTAATACGTTTTATTTAAACAAAAAATGAAGGGAAAAGGGCAAACAAATGATAAAAATGATTTACTACAAGCTAAGGAATATGAAAGATTTGTGTAATGGAGTAATAACTGAGGCTTTTAATTTAAGGTTTTATTGCAAACAGATTCAGTTTGCTAATTCGTGGGTTGATTTGTTGGGTTTTATTGCAAAGGATATTAATGAGTGCTACATTTATTGTATGAGAATATTTAAGTTGTAGAAATGTAAAAAAAATGAAAAAAAAAATGAAAAAAAATTGTCAAAAAAGGAGAAAAAAGAAAAATGCAAATGTTGGTCATAGAGAAATACTACATCATCTTATCTATGCCTCGTTTTATATTATATATAGATATAGATAGATTTGCAATTCGAAATTCTCCGAGGATGAAATGAGGTGAGAGACACGTACAACAACAAAGTAACAAAAGTGAAGCACCGGATAAAACATAAATGATTAAGTGAATAAATCAGTCACTCCTTCTGGTAAAAAAGGCACTCTTCTAGGACCACAGATATTACACATTATCACAACTCACCTTCAAATAGATAGTAGAAAAACAAAGGGCACTTAACTGTTTCCATACACAATAATATATAGGACACCACTATTTCAGTTTTCTCGCATGGCAACACCAAATTGTCCAGCAAATTCCCATTTCGATCGAAAGGACTTTATTTTTTATGTGATAGAATCCAAAACAAATTGCACATTCAAATACATCTCAGAGCAAAACTAACAAAGGGGTGTTGCAATGGTCAAGGTTTATAGATTAGTGGTATCGATGAGAGTATTTCACACAATAAGTATCGTGAGTTTACATTTTAGTGAAATCGGTGAGAGTCTTTTACACTAAGTGTCGTGAGTTTATATTTTAGTGCTATTGATGAGAATCTTTCTCACAATAGGTGTTGTGAGTCTACAGTTTAGTGGTGTTTGTGAGAATCTCACACAATAGGTGTTGTGAGTTTATAGTTTAGTGGTATGAAGGAAAGTCTTTCACACAATAGGTATTGTGAGTTAACATTTTAGTGGTATCAGTGAGAGTCTTTCACACAATAGGTGTTCTGAGTTTACAGTTTAGTGGTATCTATGAGAGTCTATTTCACACAATAGGTTTGTGAGTTCATAGTTTAGTGGTATTAGTGAGAGTGGTGTTTTAAGTTTACAGTTTAGTGGTATCGGTGAAAATCTTTCACACAATAAATAATGTAAGTTTATAGTTAGTGGTATCGATTAGAGTCTTCGATCACACAATAGATGTTGTGAGTTTATAGTTTAGTGGTATCAGGGAGAGCCTTTCACACAATAGATATTGCGAGTTTAAAGTTTCATGAAATTGGTGAGAATCTTTCATTTAATTGGTGTTGGGAGTTCAATTCTCACTAGCCTCTTCTCATTTCCTTTTTCGACCCCTTGTGTATTAAGAAAAGAAGATATCAAGTTAAATGAACTCAATAGTTTTTCTTATAGTCTTTGCCACATCCCTTCAAAAGGAATTCAGAGTTGTTGATCTGATACAGTTCCTCGACTTTCTAATCAAGTAATGTTATTCTTCTTGCATACAAAGCAGAATTAAGACAAGAAATCCTACAGGCAAAGATATTAGAACACTTTTAGAGTAACTATTTTTTTAATCTATATAATCTCATATATCTTCCCACCAAAAATTCTAATTTCTTGCATTTTATTATCTCCTATGTAGAACCTTTCTTCTATTTCCTCCCCCATATCATAAGTGAAGGAAATCATGAAGTGAAAAAGAAGCAAAGCCATAAACCTTGATGCCTTAAAAAAGGTCGAGTAAAAGGAATAAGAAACTCCCACATCGAAACAAAGAGAAAGCAGGAACTTGATGTTACATATAAAATGGTTAACTAACGCTTTGGCATAACGCACGCAGCCACGCAGTGAGCACAAAGCGAACTATTCTTTCGCCTTTTACTAAAGAATACCGTGTGCACGCTGCAAATAGTGGTATACGCCTATTTTTGGAGGGGTTACTCTTTATTGGGTTACCCCTACAATTCTAGTTCCAATGTTTTGTTGTGGTTTAGGGATATAAATGCATGATTTTTATTGTAAGGCTTTTATTCTGTGCAATGTTTTGTTGTGGTTTAGGGATATAAATGCATGATTTTTATTGTAAGGCTTTTATTCTGTGCATGTAAAATGTCTCTGATCAAAGGAATTTGTTTTTTATGTTCTGTCAGTACATCATGTGTGAAGGCTAGGAAGTATGTGAAATAATAATGGAGCTACTATGTAAGAATCTCTAATATTTTGGGGGCAAATTTTATTCTAATCTCTAATATTTTGGGGGCAAATTTTATTCTATAGGTGGAAGGAGGGCATTTTTAAGTCATTTTTATTATTATGCGGCTACGGTGAAATATACCTTTTTACGTTTACATACCAATCAAAACGATTGCATGCTAAAATGCGCCTCGGAAGCAAAACAACAATGAGTAATAGCAAGCAATTACAAGGTTAAATGAACCTCTTCAACATAATTCTTCATATCCCTTTTTCCCTTCAAAATAATTGAAATCGTTGATTTTAATTTAGTTCAAGATTTTTAATCAAACACATCCTTATGCAGGGAAATTGTTCAACGTAACCATTAGAATTTGAATAGAAGAAAGTGATCCTACAAATATTTCCTGTATTTTATTTATGGTTTTTAGGTGTAAAATAAAATCTATGGAGAGATTGGACATAAAGCTTAAAAAGAAATGGTAATGAACCAGAAAACCATCAAATGACCTCCCACATACAAATCACATCTTATATAAATTTAAAAAATGAAGGAGACACAGCTACACAAGTCTCTTTTGTTTGAAGCAGAGGAGCTACACTTTTTTTGATGCATTAAAAAATTGAAGAATGAGTCCCACATCGGAACAAAGAGTAAATCCGAACAACTTGTTACGTATAAAATGGTAGCTCAAAATTGATATTTATTTGTGGTATAAATACCGGATGTACATAAAAAATAAAAAATAAGTCTTTAAGTTCTTTGGAAAAAATCGATACATAATAAAGGGAGAAAAATCGATACATAATAAAGGGAGAAAAGGAGAAAGAGGGAAAAAAGAAGATAAAGAAAAGAAATACGTAATGATTAAAATAGGCATACACTTGGGAAAGATTACTATACCAAAGTCGGCAAAATAATTGCATACCGTAATGATTACAGTAGCATACTGCTTGTTGGTGGGACTTGATTGGTGACAATAAAATACTTTCTCAGCTAACATGCAAATATGCCTGGCTAGAGGCATACTTGTTACTGTGTGAAAAGCACTATCAATGATTAGTGCTTACATGATCATTACATATAGATATATTGGACAATTTGCTTTTTAAAATTTTTATTCTCGGTCTCATAATAAGTGTTATTTTAACCAAAAAAAAAAAAAAAAATATCCCATCATAAGTCTCACATTAGAAAATCAAGACATAAATTGGTTAGTTTTTCCAACTCTACCGTTAGACAAAACTTTCAAGCTAAAGTAACATCTGAATGATGATCACATAGTAACTTGGTTTTGTTGGATTTTCAATGTCAAAAGGATTGCTACTTGTGCATGCTCTACTCAAGAGGAAAAAGTAATTTATTTTTATTATATAGGGATAATTTAGTAAACTTCACATTGCATTATTGATTTCTTAATATGCTTGTTTTTGGCTAAGGTGACACTTATTATGGGACGGAGGGAGTAACATATTATCCACATGTAGTATGTTTATTATGTACCTTTCTTAAACTTGTATTCCATGCGTATATCGTGTTTTTTTATCCTAAGTCTGTAACCAATAATAATATTGTATTGTGAAATATAAATTGAATATTTCAACCTCAAAAGACTAGTTTATTAGGTGAAAAAGATCTATTTAACTCACAAATCATTACTAAATACTCTTTGCAATCAATGAGCGGCTCGATTGGTTCACAACAATTGTCTTTGTTTGAGAATTAATGGTCTCATTGGTGACAATTGACACCACTTTTTAAATATTCCAGACACTTTATCGGCACAATCGATATTTTTTTTCTTTTCGAGCTAAATTAGTCACAACGAGCATCCTTTTTGAGTCTAGACCACCAATTTTAGCGTCCTACTAGTTGATCACGACTTGCACTCCCCACAGGTTTACGTCACCAGTTCAAGTAGCCCAAACCAAAAGACGAATATATAAATATATGTTCCCATTCCCTTTTTTTTTTTTGTGCGGATTGCCCTTCATTTGGGGTGGTTTTTAATTTGCAGAATTTTTGCCTGAAGGGCAAAATTTAAAGACCACCATTTTGAGGGGTAAAAGTTAAAGACCACCCCAGCGAAGGGCAATCCTGCAAATTTCCCTTCCCATTCAACTTATGAATACGGATCCTAACATTTTAGTCAGGCGGCTATAAAACATTTCACCCGCCTAGCCGTAATTCTTTGTAGCCATCACTGGTGTATACTCAATATATAAAAAGTGTATAATGAGTATATACCAGTATAATGTTTCCACACTGATTATATACAAACTAGATAGTGATCATACTAACTGACAAAACTTATTTTATTATGAAATTGTTGGGCAGCTGTGTAGTATAAAAGTCCTTTATAAATAGTATTATTTACCAATAGTATTTGCAAACAATGAAAAAGATTTCAAGTGTTCATAACATTATATGGTCAATGATCTTGCACAACTCATTGTACATCTTTCATATTCTCTTCCATACATATGTAAAACTTATTCATCTATTAGAGAAAGACTGCAACTTTAGACCCAAGATGTTACCTTGCATAGACAATAAAGCTTATACAGTATACACATGTATTCACACGGTCGATCGAATAATATTGTTTTATTAATGAGTTTTAGTAATATACACCATCAGTATAAATAATTTTTACACCATCAAATCATTTTATCTATAAATTCATTGTCTTTAAAAAAAAATGTTGTTCATATATAGTTTGGAAAAATACTTGCAAGTCCTTTCAGGATCCAACAAAAACACATTACAGTACAATTGGCTTCCCCTCTTCTTTAAGAAAGACTTCAATTTGTAGAATTAAAAAGAGACTATTCCGGATAGTCATATCATTTTAAGAAGGTTTAATGCATATGCGGTCTCCTAAACTTGCCTTTTTTTTCTCTTCATATTGGCACCTCAATTAAGTGTTGTTCGTATTTAATGCACTAAGCCTTTTAAGAACATACATGTTCTTTTCAAACATCAACTTAAATTGAAATCTAAGTTCGTATTTTGAATAAAATAAATATAGACTTTAAACCTTATTTTTGCCTTCAGAAATGGGATAATCCCACTTTATAAGAGGACAATTTATTCATCATTATTATACTAAAAGTGGGAACACTCTAAGTCAAAAGTTGAATTACGATTTTATCCTTTTAGAAAAAAAGAATATCTTCTATTAATAATTAATAAATTAAATAAATCAGATCCACTACAACAAACTTGATTATTTGTGACGAATTATTTTGTCACTTAAAAGTCATATTTCGTCACAAAAAATCATTTGTGACGGAAAAAAAATCGTCAACCTTTCGTCCCTAAAACATGGGTCACTAAAAGTATATAAAGACAATTTAGTGTTTCGTCGCTAAATAAAGTTACATTAACTACAAAATACAATTTTGTCCCCAAATGCATAGTATTTATGACGAACTTGTTTGTCATAAATGGATTAAAATTTTGTAGCTAACAATATTGTAACGTCGCTAAAAAGGTGTTTATTACCGACAAATCTAATTTGTCATTAATTATTATTTCAATAGTGACGAAGCTGATTGTCTTTAAAGCTATGCATAATTTGTAGTTAAAAGAATGTGATTACGTCACTAAAAGGTATAACCTTTGTGTACGAAAGGAACTTTTCGTCTCTAAATATATAAATTAGCAACGTATTTGTTTGTCTAGAAAAGGCAAAATTTCGTAGTTGAAAACATTTTTGTGTATTGAAAATGGTGGTTATTCTTGACAAAACTAATTTGTCACTCTATGTTATCTTAATTAGTGATGATTTCAATTGTCAAATATTAAGTTATTTCATAGTTAAAAGTATAATTATGTTATTATTATGGTGGCCATTTTGGGGTAAATTATTTTTTCACTAATGTAATTAATTTGAGACGGATGAAAATGTAGCACTACGATTTAATTTCTATAGATGGACATTTTTGTAACCAAAAGCGGTTGTCATAAAATGTACTATAAATCTTGAACTGTAGAATTGCTTATAATAAATTGTATAAATTTAATGCTTCGTGATCATACTATTTATGTCCGTAGTTAAATATATTATCAGTAATTATGTGTATATTTCAATTTTTAAAAGTAGCTTATGCAAAAAAAAAAAAAAAAAAAAATAAAATAAAAAAAAAAAAAATATAATAGCAAAAATTCATACAAAACTGTGATACTAATTACATACGGAGTATATAATTATTCGAGAAACATCCAAGGTACAAAACTCATTGAACAAATAAAGTGAAATCACTTGAGCATAAACATCCCCACATTGTGGGATTTCATTTTAGTATGTATGTTGTTGTTGTTGTTGTTGACTCGAGTATAAACATTTAATCGAAATATGCGAATAATCGTATCAAAGTATGTTAAGCTTCCTCATGTGCTAACGAGAGGTCCTTTATCTAAAACTTCAATCACGAGACACTTTTTTGCACCTTCGGATACTCCGTTTGAAAAGAAAAGGTATATTTTCAGTATATACATTTTTATATCATGATTAAGAAAAATATATCTTCAAACTTTGATGATAAAATTAACATTAATTAGTGAAGTAAATCATAAAATGACAAAATAGCTAGTAACTTCTATACGAGGTCGATAACAATTCAATATCACGATAAAAACTTACTTCCTTATCAAAAGGATGTCAAGAATTCCTATATTAAAATAAATTATGTGTAGGAGTTGAATAAACACTCGCTGAAATAATTGCTCCTTGTGGCTGAAACGAATCTATACAGATCCTGCCAAGAGGCTAATAGAGCATTGGTAAATGATGTTAGGAACTCTTATTAGTAAGAGATATTGACGAGTCCAAACCAAACGAGAGAGAGGGGAAGTGATTTACCTGATTGTTGGATGGCCACCAAGGGAATAGAAATAAATTAATAGAAAGAGAAGAAATACACGGAGGGACTTTTCTTTTTCTTTTGGAGTGTATGTATTTGCATTTGAGTTGGATACTTTAAACTTATCTAAGTGGGTAGTTGTTCCTAGTATTAAGGGAGGAAATGGGTGAGAGGGAATTTTACACGAAATATTAGTGGGAAGTTAAAATAACAAAAGTGACTTCCAATTATTTTCCCTTCCCTCCAATATTTTCGTATAAAATTTCAATATTTATATATTTCTGTTTAATGACTTCCCATTTAAATTTAGATTATATTTCTATCTTTGTATTTCTCTATTATAAATGATGATTTCAAGTTTTCAACACTTTGCACCAACAAATTTTATTTGGACAAAATGTGAAACATTTTGAAAATAATTTTTGTACATGATTGATATTATGTATGTACATGATTAGGCTTAATATGAGGATAATTCTACATATTAATTGTAAGTATTCGTAAATTTTTATATTTAAAATAGACTAATTACGAGCTTAATGATGCAATTAAAATAATATCGGGGACGACAAAAAACAATTGAAATATGCTACAATGACTATTCCATGACAAAAAATAATTGGAATATGGTAACATGACGAAAAATAATTAAGGGGCGAGTGTTGGGTACATCATTCAAAATATGGGCGTGAAATTAAGAGTGAAAAATCTCAAATAAATAAATTGAAAATACCTTTCTCGCAATAATTGTCACCAAGTATAGTGTCGGAATTGTGGCCAACTTATTTGAAAAAGAAGAATAATTCAGAATTATGTGATAGAGCTATGACAAAAAATAATTCTCATAAAAGACTTAAAAAAAAAATATTTTTTATTTATTATTTATTAGGGTTATGTAGACGGGATTTTTCATCACGGTTTTAATTTAATTAATCGGTAGAGATGTGTGGTGCATATCTATCCCGCTTGAATCTAACAAAAATAGTATTTTAAAAGTATAAATTTTTATTGGTATATATATTTAAAAAATGATCTTTTGAGTTATGAATTAGAAATTAAAATATATAAAAACATCCATGAGGTAAAACATATTTTAAAATATTTTGTTGACTGTGGTTGTACACGCATCTTATCCCTTTAGACTCGGCTAAAGGTAGTTGACATGAGTTGAGGAACGGTTGAGAGCATGGCTCATATGAGACTAGAAATGAGCTTGACCGACGAACCATGTACCGCATATCCTTGGGCTAGAGGGTCCGGACTCACTTTGGCGCAAGTCGACCACGAACAGGCCGTAGTCTCGGGTCGTTCTCCACGTGTTGTTTGTGCTTTTGCACAAGGCCTATCTTTTGTATTAGGTCCGAGACCGAGTCACTAACGCTCCGCGTATTTATAACTTTTATCAGTATAGTGCCTTTATCATAATTATTTAAAAATTTTGTTGATTAATTCTTTCATTAGTGCTTTCATTTATATTATTTCAATTTTCACATTAGTGGTAAATATTTAATCAAAGATCGACAAAATATTCAACACCTTTAAATATAGGCTTGCAAGCCGATGTTATCTCCGTATAATTGCTCTCGTGGAATCATGACCCCGACTCACACTACGTTTATGTTTGTATTAACACTTGCCTTTTCATAAGATGTAGTTGTCATTTTCACATTATTCTATGCGTTCGCCTTTAGGTTCCTATGAAGAACGCTTTGAAAAAAATATGTCATCGTTATCACCAAAACATTCATAGCCAAAGATTATTTATATTTAGCGATTAATTATTTCGTCGCAAATAGTTGAATTATTCAACTACAAATTTTAAGTCGTAGCTATTTAAAACACCGCATATTTTGTGACAAAACTTTGTCGTCACTAAGTCCTATGTTGATTAGAGACGATAAATTGTTCGGTACTAAATTGTTTGTATTATTAGTGACAAAAACTAAGGTCACAATTAAATGTATAATTTGTGGCTAAAGCTTATAACATTTAACTACAAACTATAATTTGTCGCTATTGCAAGAACATATTTTTTGTGACGAAATTTTTTACGTGTTCAAAATTTAACTAATTTTAGGACGAATAATGATTTGTCACAAATTGGGTACATTATTAGTGATAAAATAGTATGTCACTGATAACTTAAAATTTGTAGCCAATGTTACTCAATAATTGGCGCCAACTCCTTTTTTGGTGGGTAACATTAACGGACAAAATTTTTGCTACGAAATATTGTGTTTCGTCACTAAAAGTATGTGGCTCATGTATTTAGCTTAAAATGTAATTTTTGTCACAAAATGTGAACAATTAGTGACGAATTTTGTGTTGTAGCTAATAATTTCGTAACTAAATATCACATTTGTTGTAGTGAGATCAGCTACATTGCACCGAGTTAATGGGGGAAGGATGTTTCATCTGCCCAGCAATTATTATAGGTTACAATTAAGAATATCACCCTTTTACATTCCAAATTTTATTGGTTTGTCCTTTAAGCTTCTACCTGTTACATAACATTCTGCACCTTATAAAAGTAGACACCGAAAGTGTCAAATCTGTCTATCCCTTTGTTCCATTTTCTCTTCTCTTGTTAGAAGGTCTCTTTTCCCTTAGAAATTTGCACTTTTTATTTTATGTATTCTGCTCATCTCTCTTGTAAATCGATTTCTTTTTATATTAGAGAAGCTCATTTTCTGTTGGCTACCATTCAAGAGTTTGTATTTTTAGAATAACTTGTACTCAATATGATTTCAATTTTCTGTTAAAAAAAATTTGTGGTTTTATTTTATAGTGTTGTTTTGTACTTTCTAATTGGTTTATTTGTACTGTTTATTAGCCCGTTGATATAATACTATCTTCATCATATTTGTGGTAGAAGGATATCACCATGTGCCTGTCTCTTACTTCGTTATTTTAAGTTTACAATTATTATTTTTAGCGGATTTAATCTATAGTGTGCTGTTTTGTTACTTTCTAATTGGTTTATTTGTACTTATTGTTTAGCCCGTTGATATAATACTATCTTCATCATATTGGATATCACCATGTGCCTATTACTTCATTATTTTAAATTTACAATCGTTCTCTTTTTTGTTAAAATTACAACATATGACATTTGGTCTTCATAAATGGATTAGATGTCGGATTGTCCAAGAAAGATTAATAAATCAAAAACTCAAACTAAAGAAACAACTCGACACGTACTTTAATTTGAGCATGATTATAAGGAAATAATTTTGACAGAACATGCTATAGTACTCCTCCGTCGCCCAATCAAAATCAACATCTAAATTTAAAATAGCTTTTGATGCCACGCTAAAACGATAAGAAGAATATAATGGGTGCATTCATAATTGAAATGATCATTTCTCTTGAAGTCTTAACTATTATTTAGGCATTTTCGGTATTTGTTTGTTTTAACAATTGAACATTTTTTACCTCATTATTTTTTTGTACTTCTATTTATTCTCTTTAGTAGTTTGGCTACATATGTAAGTTGGTGTCCTTTAGGTTTTTATTACCCAGTAAAAAACATTAAAATACACTATTTTCTCTTATCTGATAGAGTGATATTTTTGATGAAGTACTACGTAAAACAACCAATAAAATACACCCAAAGGGACAAAGGTGCTACGCTCATTCTAATAGAATATTTGAACAATCAAGTCATTCGCGTAGGCTGACTATTTATCAAATTTAGCTTGCACTTTTCTTCTTTAAATTTTTAATTACTCATTAGAGACATGTTTTTATACTATCAATACCGTTATAAGATTTTATTACCGATTGAATTGGGTTACACGTGCGTGGCACGTGTCCAGAAACTAGTCTGATTAAATGAAGGTGTATGTAGAACATTTAGAGCATATGATATTGCATGTC